>NW_008621015.1:80000-89781 GCF_000691845.1 Merops nubicus | reverse complement strand
TCTTCATCCCTGCTCCTGCCAGTCCTGGATTTCTCTTGCCTGTTTCTGCCCACACTGCATGCCCTGCACCCATTCCTAATGCCCAGGTCCTAATTCAGCAGCAGGCTACCCTTCCTTGTCTCAGCCCCTTTTCTTCCTCATCCCCTATGTTGTCCTCCTCCTCTTCCCTCCTATTCTTGACCTGCCCTCCTCTCTCCTGCTGGACCGCTTTCCATCCCTGCTTCCTGCCCAGAGTGTGGGTACAGGCAGCAGCAAATCCTCTGGTCCAAAAAGCAGGTACATTCCTGGAAAAAGGTCAAGCTGAACATGCAGTACTGCATGTGCTTGGGCCAAATAGGTGGATTTTCACAGGACAGCAAAAACACATCCCTGGCACAAATTATGTAAAAACTAGGGAATGCTGAGGCAGACTTCCTTTGTGCAAAGTCAGTTGTGGATCTGCAACGTTATAGTAGGTTTAATTACATGATCACACACGATTTTCACCCCTGCAGACCGTCAGAAAGGTTAAAACTTAGGAAATTCAGAATTAGGCTCCTAAGCTTCATTCCCTCGATGAAGAAATAGCTGGTTTGGAGAAGGCCATTACTGTAGAAGGCACGTGAGGGAAGGGGCAGGATGCACGGTGTGATGGGAGTGCTGGAGCTTTGGTGTGATGGGAGTGCTGCAGCTTTGGTGTGATGGGAGTGCTGCAGCTTCCTGGCTGGTCCCTTTTCGATGCTAGGAACAATCACACTGACCCCAGCTAGGCACACAGTTCCAGGGCATGCATTACAAAAGGAAAACAGCTCACACTAAACATTACATACTTTGCCTCTGCTCCTCCCTCTGCCTGAAGAACACTTCTAATTACTTTATTTGTTCTCAATGAGTGAAAAAAAAAAAAAGGTGGAGGTGGAAGGTAGGAACATGTGAAATGAGAGGCCAGGAAGCACACAGAGCAGTCGGGCAAGTCTGGACCACAGACAGCACTGGGGGTGTTCTGACTCTGCTCTGCCTGGGATGTAACCATCCAAGCCATGGCTATTCTAGGAACTTCCAGTGGGCTGGTACATGAGGTTGGCGCGCAATTTATTGTTTTAAACCAACAAAACCCCTAGTAGACAAAAATACTAGCAAGTGCTTTTGCCAGTGTAGCTTATTGTATCAAGGAGTTTGTTTTACAGAGTTAGTATAAAACCAGACTTTCCAATGCGAGACATTTTTTCTCTTCAGTATTGAGGATTGACCAGTAGTTTTCCTAACAACTCCTGATGTTGATTGTATCTCAGTTACAAAATTCATATAAACAATATGCAGACTTTAAATTACTATAAAAGGAGTTGAAAACATAAAAATCATATGATAAACCTAAGTAACAAATGACAGGTTGAAGAAAGAGCTAGCTACTAGAGAGAATGTTAAAGAACTGATTACTATACAACTATATACATAAGCTAAACACACTCTTCTGAGGAATCTACTGGGACTGCATTGTGGTGGTAACTAGTGAAATCCAGTATTACACCTACTGGGTATAATCAACAGTCAGTTCATAAAATTACTTTTCAGGGGAAATGTCTGTCTGTACAGATTGGTTTTACATTGACTAAAATACTCAGAAATAATTGAGGTAGAAGACACTCAAGATATGACAAAATTCCATGAAATTCAGGGCTACTAAAATCACATATTCTGTAAAATGCAATAAAAAGTCAAAATGTTTAGCAACAATATCATAAGCAGATATACATATACTGGAAAAAATCTAAACTCAAAGTAAGTCTTAATATTACTTTGAAATAATCCTTATATTTTGGTGTCTGTTGTAAGTGCAATACTGTAGCAAACAAATACATAACAACATGAGTGATGCAAAATCACTGAATCTCATTAAAAGGAGGTGGTAGCTCTTGAGATATATTAAAGTAATTCCACTGAAGTTAACCTTGAGAGTCTGCTAACAGTTACATGAAGCTTTAACAACTGAGCCCAAACTTCCCCAAATTAAATAAATAAAATATTTACAACTCAGTTTATTTGTTTCCTAGACAAAAAAATAAAATTGCTTATTAGTGTACTGTGGCTGCAGTCCTGCCTTGGGGCATGGAGATGGGTTAATGACCTCTCTAGATCCTTTCTAGTTCCATTTGCTACAACTCCATGAAATCTGAAGTCACCAAAGCTGAAGGGATTTGGTTCAGAGGGAAGAGGGGGTGGGGAGAGGAATTTTAGGAATGCTGGGAAAATGAAAGATGCAGACTCCTAGTTGGGGAGCTTTATATCCTGCTTATTTCTCTTTGAAGCAGAACTCTCGCCATCCCATAAAGCCCACACAAGAGAGAACAGGAACAGTCCGTGGTGCAGGAGCTGAGTTCCTATTACCGTTTCCTCTTCTGCTTATGATGTCCATAATGCAGCCCTTGCTTTGTTTTCCCTTTTATGTCTTCTTTATTATCTCATTTATAATTACTAGTAATTGCTTCTGTTATCATGGTATCTAGGAAAAGACTTCAGCATTTCTGTAGATATCATGAAAAAGATGGGTTTTAAGAAGAAATCAGCTGGAGGTTGGTAACGCAGCTTTATAAAACCACCTCCTAAAGTGGAGAACCATGTTACTTTCTTGAAAACTATCAAACTGTCAAGTGGGGAGCTGCTCTCTGCTCAGGCCCCAGCTATTTTCCTGTGCTACTGCTGTTCCAGAGCCCGACCATGGAAGGATTTACTAGCGGTGGCTGAGCGCACCAGGGACAGGGGGTGACACGATGGCAGCATGTGGCACAGATTCCCTGCAGTGCCCTGAGCCACAGCTTCAAGGCCATTGCAGGATGTCTGTTCCCATGGGGAAAGAGGTCCTCAATGAACAGGCTTCTCTGATGTCCCCACAGCTCACATCTTGCATTTCTGAGGTAGCTGCCAAGTGGTTACAAACCCTTCACAGGTACACATTTCAGGAGCACCTTAGCCTTCCCAGGCAATGACTTTATGGCTTTCTTAACATGTCATCATCAAGCACAGTAACTAACTGGTCTTCTTGGCAAAATCAAATTACTGCCTTTGGGCTTAATATAAACATGAAGATGTGCAGGTATGAATCTAGATTTCTTCTAGAGAAAACAGCTCAAATATTTGACAGGGAGGTGATTATAAGTTTTGGCTTCTTTTGCCAAGTTTCCCAGCTGAGAGGCACTAGATATGTGTACTACGATGAAATGAATATGATTTATATGATATGTAGTCTACTGGAGTGACATATCACTTATGTTGACACAACTCCATAATAACTCCCGTACAAATTTGACAATACTATTATGAAAAGATATAAAATTTTCATTAATGCCACAAAACCTAAAAATACTTCTGGGTTACTGAGTTCACTTCTCAATGACAAAACAGTAAAGCCCTTACCAGTGAAGATATTATAAGCTCTCACAGCAAGGACTAGAAAAGTCATTCCAACCAACCTAGACCCATGTGAGGCAGAAATCACGTGTGATTCCCGAAATTTGTTTCACAAATAGTGATAGTGTCTCAATGTCTGTAATATTTATCTTGTGGCTAGAATGGTGCCAAACTATCCTTCCGTAACTTTATTTAGGTCTTAGGCAAACTATTTAAAAACTAATTTACTATGAATCTCTTACATTTCTGTTCACGTTACAATTTCCTCAGTATTTTAAAAAAGACAGGGGACAAAACAGTTGATAGCTATTGACATGAACTCAGTTTCTTCTTGTTCTGCTATATTCACAGATGCTACATTACCATTTTTAAATCATAACAATGGATACATTTTTCTAAACTGATTATAAAGACTTGACTTTTAAAGAAACACTAAAATTTTCTACTTTCCAGATAACTGTGATTGACTTATAATTAATCACAACTACATCAACCCATGCTAAAATAAGCACATCTACCATATGCATTTCCTGTTCCTTTTTTTTTTTTTTAAGATGAAGAACAATCTGAGTCATCAAAATTAATTATTGTTAACATCAGGTGTGGAGGGAAGGCTTCCACTAAGAATAGCTGGTAAATATACATCTACCTACACATCCCTGTCTGTCTGCTAAAGGACACATTGCTAACATGAAAATAATTTTTTATATATAGCTAATAATACTTAAAATACTTGAATACAATTCAAAAACTTATTTTCCATCACTTACAGAATGTAAAAAAAACCCAGGCTAATTCTTAGTTTCACCTCATTTACAGGGTGGTGATGTTTTGTTGGGGGTTTCCAATACTACAGAGATTATTTAAGCAGTTACTTTAAAGATACCTAGCAAAATTAAGGATCATTAATAAACCACTTCCTTTTGTGATCAATTTTGTAAAAGCCATTTTATGTTCCAGAACCCAGAATCTTACTATGTGCCTCTTCAGTGCTGCTGCCCAGAGTGTCTGCTTTACACAAGTGATATGATAATATCCAGGAGAACTCAATTCGAACCCTGCTGATTTGAATATGCCACATGGGACTGTTTCTGTAAAGTTTTTTTCTGTAAATGTTTTCTGTAAAGTGAAAATCTTTCAGAGATATTTGTACTAATGAAATTCAGTTTTGTACATATCTGTGTAAAACGAATCTGTAAGGGATTCAGATGGCTGCAGAAGTTCCAGTAACATGTGAGTAGAGATGGGTGGGTTTTCCTAAGTGCAACATGAGTCACTACTTCTCAGTGACAAGAAAGGAAAGTACAGACAATTGTCTGAACAAATTCTTTCATTGCAAAGAAAAATGTTAAAGATGATTTCCTACATGTGAAGGAACACAAGGGAAAGATAAAAATGTCAGAGATTTGCCTTCTCTGAGGCTTGAGACTGCCGAGTGGCTGGCACCGCAGAGTGCTTGAAGCCACACGCACAAGTCAGACCTGCTGCACACTCCAGCTGCAGGCTGGTAATGAAGAAGCTCCCCCTGCTATAAAGTGTGCTGGATTCATCAGTGATGGTTATAGGCTGTCCAAGGACTACAGCTGTTCAACTGCTTGTCTGATCCAAAATTCAGAGAAATACATGGTCATCTTACAATCAGAACTGTAGTAAATGCTTGCATAGCATACTACTGTCATATTGATCCAGCTCTTATCAGGTACATACTGAAAGACTGTCTCTGTCCTGAAGTTTACTGTCTGAATACACAAAATAGGTAAAAAGGAAGAAGTGAAAGATAAGACATCCAGGCAGAAGGAAAAATGTCATGATATATAAATACTGTATTAATGTCAAAGCTTTTTTTTTTCCTTCTAGCTAAAAAATATTGCATAGAAAGGTGAGTGAAAGGCACAGGGGAAGAAATTAAGTGACAGAGGGCTGAAGAGAATATGGAGTGAAGAAATGGAAAGATGGAGGGCAGGAGGAGCTATATTATCTAGGTATGGTATAGTTCAGATTGGAGTACATGGTCTAAATGCTGAAGGGAAATACCATTCTAAACTGAAATAGTAGTTCATGAGTCTGATGGTATCACCTATGTCCAAATCAAGCAGACTAACATTGCTCTTGTAGATCTATTCTTTTTTTGAATTTCTCCTCCCTGACCTTACGTAAGAGGAGTGTGGGACCTGTGATGCAAGTATGAGTAATTCTAGGACTCTTAGGATAGTCTGGGTGGATGCTAATGTTAATGTCACATTCTCTGCCCTGACAGATTCATTCAACCTAATTGCAGCTGTCTACAAGTCAGCCATTCAGTCTAACCTGTATTATATACTTAGGATGAGATGAATCATCCTTGCAAGTGCTTGCCTATCTCTGCTAATTATTCAGGAAACCTGGAAGACTAGCTTAAACTAAATTCTTAATGTGGAGTGTAAAAGGTCAAGGAGAGGAATTCAGTCCTACAGCTACATGAAGCTTCACATTGAGTCAGTGCCTCGACTACATCTCTTCTTTCTTCGAATGACATTGCAACGTGTCACAAAGTATGATTTCATATCAAACCACAGATGGCTCACTGGAAACATTCCAGAGTTGCTGGCGATGCCTGCGCTGCTCTGCAACTTGGATCTCCCTACTGGGAAGCTTGAGAAGTGTTCAAGACACTGTGTATACAAACAAATGCTATGTAACTGGGGAGGAGGGAGACGCAGAAACAGAATTCAGAGACAGAAGCATCTGTTCTAGGAGGTCCAACATACAATGTTGCTGTCACCCTCTAAAATTTCATCTAAGCTGGAAAACTAAACAAATATTTTGAGTTTGCATCCACAGCTATCTGTTAAAGTTCACTGTAATCTATCAAGCTTCTGCCTCAGTTTAAATATTTTGTCACATTTCAGAAAACTCATTAATATGTCCATTTAAAAAACCACCATTTTATCTGAGGGTGTGCAACAACACAAATAACTGATAAAATGTATTGTGCCTCTTTATAAAATTGTCCAGATAGCTTTCAACACTTCACAGAAAGTTTATGCTCCAAGACCAGGAACTTGCAGTGGCAAGCCTCTGTTACAAGTGCATTTCAATGCCTGATTTGCCAACTCAAAAAAGAGACAACAGAAATGCAAACAGACTTGGGAATTGAACATTTCTGCCAGCTATTGCTAAAGCACATGGCCTATAAACTTCCACTAATTTCTAGTATCCATTCCTATGAAACTCAGCATGTAATGAAGTGCTTTCTTAAGAGCAGGAGAAAACGGAAGGTGCTCACAGACTCTGGACCAGCTCAGCTGTGGGCTGCTCCAATGCTGCCTCATTGGTTTTCCCAGAGTTTGTATACAGTGACAATGCAAATTTCCTCCTGTAGATCTAGTGCAGAAGTTGTGTGTACAAACACAAGCACAATATGTAAGTATACATGCAAATGCACACATTACTTATGACTAGGAGTTACTGACAATGGCCACTGTGTCTATCTACTGAACCTCTCCGAGGTGCACAGCACTGCTCCAGAAAGGGCTGAGACAGTGTGACCTGTATTGTTTTACATTCAGCAACCCAATGAAACCACCACACATCTCCCTGAATGCCGCTGTTTCAAGAGACCAGTGTCACAGGTTTGGCAAGTTGCTGGTTATGAAGAAGGTGGGGGGGGAGGGGGCAAAATGTAAACGCTAGTGTGTGTGGGGGTTGTTTTATACAGGGAGTAGCCTCATGCTCAGGAGTCTATTTACTTTTTTAGGTCAGCTAGAATTAGAAAATTTCCATTGCTAGGCAGCCCAGCACATGTGTGAAGCATTTCTGGCCGTTCAGACCTGAAGCTGCCCAAAGGGAAGATTCGTTACCCGTGTTCCCAGCCCCCCACCGCACACGGGCTTCCCAAACAGGGAAGCTCCTCAACTCCATGCAGAAGCATAGCACATGACCAGAACACAACAATTAGCACGTTTGTAAAAGCTTCAGGGATAGGAACAATTTAATAGCTTTCTGAAGGAGACTAATTTGCTGAAGCTTTTTATTTTTTATTATTTTTTTAAAACAATTTTTCCTTTCATGTATGGACAAGTTCTTCCTTGCTACAGGTATTTTCTGAGTTTGCCTTGCAGGATTATTACGTGTACAGAAACACAAATTATTCAATCTCTTTAAAAGAGTGCTAGAGAAACGAAAAAGTGCCATTTAAGTTCAAACTACTAAAACTCATCTCTGTTTTAAAAGCAAGTATCATTTAGATAGATAAATGTATTGCTGGTTTACAAAACCCTGCACATTTTCAAACAGAGGCTGCTAACCAGATGACCATTGTGTTTATGTTCACAGCTTTTCACAAGCTGGAAACTTCAACTCTGCAATGGCAAATACTACTGTCAGATGCTCCATGCTGAGGCTAAAACCAGGCCAGAAGAGGGAAAAAAAAAAATCTGCTATCATTGTCTTCTCATCCTAAAAACTGGCACTGGTACAGGAAGTGTGTTCAGTTCCTAAACTCTCAGGTAAGGACGCAGCCATTATATAAATCATATTTTAATACCTCTTATTTTCAGTACTAATCCCCCATGACTCAGGAGGACTACAGTTTAAAACTCCAGCAAACAAAGCCTTTTGTAGTAATACTACCAAATAATCTTGGACTTCAGGAATCACTGAAGTGTAATTTAATATCTGTAACATTGGATCAACCTGTTTTGGTGTGAAAATACAGTGTGGCTTATTTTTACTCAGTGACTGATATTGCTCATACAAAAAAAAAAAATAACAATTGCATTGATATCTTGGATGATTGACTACCCTTTGGCAAAGCAAGGCTTTAAAGGAAGTTTAAGCACAGAATAAGAAGCTACTGGGGAAAGGTTAAAAGACAGGTCACGCTAATTCCAGTTTAAATTACTCTAAGATAGTGGAAAGCGGTGTAAACAAACAAATATATTAAATATGAATGACAGAAACTGGTATCACATTAAGTGCAAAGACTTCTGTGACTAATTGAGATTAAAATAAACATTACTGTTTATCTGGGAGCTGGGGGGGAAGGCTGAACACTGAGCAGATTCCTACATCAAAAATCTGTTTTGTACAGAAACCATATGTCAAATTATAGTTATTTGCTTTCAGCTGTTTCTAGCAGTTATTTAGCTTTGTACTTTTCATGTGTCAGTATTTTTTTCATTTCACTTCTTTATTCCCTACTACAAGTAAGTCTCTTTAGAGCAATAAGATCTTTAAAATCCCTTTAGTGTTTAGAAATGTCAACAATTCAGTAGACGATACTTGATGAATAGGCCAGATGGAAAAACCTGCCTCAAGTTTTTATCTCAAGAGAAGTAAGGTGCTTTGAAGAGCACTTGATTTGAGATTTAGAAGTCTGCTGCTATTCAGCCAGACACTCTCGAGAGCTGTTAAGTCCTGACCCATAGCATGAAAACAGGTTGATGGGAGGGAAGAAATACTGGTAAGAAATATAATTTGTACCCCCTGTATAATTATTTCTTCTTAATACTAAATACTATTTAAACATTTCTTCCTATCAATAAGTAAAAGCATAAGAGACCAGGCAACCTTATCAGACAACCTTATTTGAATATTTGGAATGTAGCTGGAACTTGCCAGGGGGAACAGCTACAGCACTGGAAAAAGATGAGGCTCTAAAAGGAAAAAAAAAATATCTAAATGGTTCTTTCCATTTGAATAGACAGCACTGACATATTAAAGCTTCATATTTTTGACAGGAGACATAGAAAACAAAGAGGTTTTCACTTCAAAATATTCAGTGGAAGAATATGAAACAGTTTGGTTTGCTATAATTATAAGAAATATTTTTTTTATCTTTCGCTATCATTTCCACATTCTACAACCAATCTCAATACCAGACTACAATGAGTTCATTCAACACCATAAAATAATCAATTTAAGATACCTGCACACCAATAATAATATCAGATGAAAAGTAAGCCAAACTGTAAGTTGATCCTTTCATAGGAATATCTCTTCTTAACAGTTCATTGTGCTCATGCACATGCTCTCTCACTTGACAGTGCTTTAGCTTGATAACCGGTTCCTTCAATAAGAACTTAGTTAATAACCTAACAGCAACTGACCACATTATTTGGGCAAATGTCTCATCAGTATCTTCTGCCCTACTTTCTGCAGCTCTGAGTTTCATAGAGACATAAAAGGCAAAACTAGGTCATTCCTGGGTTGAACAAAAGAATTTTTGCAGTTGTATAAATTCTGACCTTTCTAATGAGCCTGTCCTTTCCAGCAAACCAGGTAATCCAACACAACTCAACTAATTAACGGTATCCTCCAATAACCAACAATAACTGTAGTACACAATCCAATGAATGCAGGAGAAATGTTTCTATGGCTTTTTCAAAGCTGAATTTGCTGCATTTCAGAAATACTC
>NW_008621015.1:0-75000 GCF_000691845.1 Merops nubicus | reverse complement strand
CAGGGCCAAGGGCACAAGAAGGTGGTAGAGAAGACTAAGTCCTCTTGGGAGTGTTCCTTAGTGAGGTGGCAAAGGCAGCAGTCAAGACCTTAGCAGGAATTAATGCTGGCTCAGCATCAATACTGCACATTGACTCATTGGCAGGTGTTAATGTGCTCAGAGAGAGTCTGCTAACAGCCCATGACCTGAAGGAACTCTAATCAGAAGGAAGTGAAGCAAGATTGATTCAAAGTAGGACAAAATCTCTTCTGTATCAGAGAATCGCAATATCTGTGAAGCTGAGAGGCTCAGCTCCTTTTGTGCTCACCACACCTCTGAACCACTTCCATCCAACGGAGTGACTACTTTGAAATATTTGAAGGTCAGGTTCATGTGCTTCCTTGTCAGCCCTCGTTTCTTTTCTGCACTACCTGTTCTAGTGGGTTTTCTGTAGGAAGGGAAGACCTAGCACCAAACTAGATTAACCTGTAAGTGATGAGAGTCTATTGATCAGAAACATATTCAAGCATTATTTTATTGAGTTAAACAATTATAGAATAGAGTAGATAAAATATTCTCAACCTCTGGGAAAAAGGTGATAAATAAAGAAGTACTGTCAATGCTGGCAGCTTGGAAAAAAAAAGAAAAAGAATTACAAACCCACTGGTTTGACACAACAGTGTCAAACAGGAAAAAGTGGGTAGTCAAAACCACTGTGAACCTGACTTTTTTTTTATCTTCAGAAATACAGGTACTTTGGAACATACACAATAATAAATATATCAAAATCCAATGGAATACTGAACGTTAAAATGGTGAGAATGACAGTTTTCAGTTAGTTCATGTTACAAGAAAATTCTATGCCACAATAGGCTAAATTTGGATATGGCAATGGTGATTAGGAAAAATTATATAGAGGATTTAGTGTAGCCGCCATACAAATCTCTTGGAACAGAAAGAATTTGAGATAACAAAGAACTGGCCAGATCTCATTTAACATTTCTTTGTCCTTGCCAAAGATGCTGGTTACCAGACAAGGAAAATCTTGTCTGTTGCAAACAGGGTAACACTTTTGTTTGGATCCCTTAAAATAGCTTCTGCTGACATTTAGGCATCAAATAGAACAAGTCAGATAGACATGGCTGTATAACATGGAAAGGGAATACTTAAACTTTAAATGTAGAAATGTCTTTCACTGCTAGAAGAACAAGGATGTGGAAAAATATGGGCAGGATAATAACTAATCCAACTAGAATTGTCAGTATTGTGGGGAAAATTGCATGAGTCTTTTTAAAAGAGCTTACTGCTAGGAAAGCAGGTGTATCACTCTTCTGAGTTTTCTGTAACATGAGTGGAAGTGATTGTTACCAGGAGAATACCTTTCCTTTTGTCAGATCTTCTGATCCACACTCAGCAAAGGGCAGGGAAGGCCAAAGAAATACCTTGGTGTTACTTATCAGTGGGTTAATCCCATGTTCATTTGTGGGATAATGTGTTTTCTATGAGGAAGCTGGCTGCCAATTTCATTAGAAGCAAGAACTAGATTTTACTATAGCAACAGAAATCTAGAAAACTCTTGAAACAGTCTCCTGGACTAACTTTGGGTTTCAGCTGCAAGAATAAATGCAGGAAAGGATTTTCTCCATGTGCAACTGACAATTGATGTGTTTTTTGCTTGATTTCTGGTGCACAATATTTTTTATGTTTTCTTCAGAGATGTTTTAAAAAGAATCTTCTGCCTGTAGCTTCCATGAGGAGCACTTTATTGCTACTAGTCTAGGTCTCAGCTTTTTACTTCTAGTTATCTAACTGTTTCTCCTTATTCTTCATAATAGTTTCTTTATTTCTAAGTTAATCCTTTCACCAAGAACACTGATGACTTTCCATTCTTTTAACTGTAATGCTAAATTCTGTACGTAGTAATTTCGTTGCAATACATCCCCACTCACTAATCTCTTCTTAGTCCTCCATCACCCCCTTAATAAATCCATTGCTTTGCTATCCCACTTAATGCTACACCCTCCTTAAAATGCTTCAAGGCATGGAAGAAAAATTGCCAACTATTTCCTTGTGTCCTCTTCTATTCCCCAGCTTCTGCACAGGGGCACTGATGAGGAGAAGAGGATGAAGTAGTTGCCATGACCTTATCTATCAGGAGGGGCAAAAAGATCACACCAGTGAAGGATGCCTGTGTCTCCCGAGTTCAAAATCCTAATAAGTAGAGCAATTCCATAAATAATGGTGAATTTTGAGCAATTTCAGCCTTGCCTCTTCCTCCTCTGCTACCTTTCTTCCTTCCATTCCAGGGCCAGTAACAGCCACAATTATTGGTGAATGAATTAATGGAGTGAATGATAGTCCCATATAGCTACAGCCCCGGCAATGGCCTCTTCCAGAAGAGGTGGATTTGATGCAGCATCAGAGATGTATTCTAGTTTCAGCCACTGATGACTCTGAGGACCGCTGCCCTTGGCTTCAGGCAGCTCTAACCAGATGAACATCCTCCAGTACTTGTTAAAGCTGAGTGCACCTCATCCCCAGAGCAGTCATGCTTCTTCTGAAAACCACCAGCACCTCCCCAAGGTGTCTTACAACATATGTGGTCCACCTCCTGAAGTCACAAGACTGCTTACTTAAGAAGAATATGGCAACACAGGCAAAAAATGCCCACTAGAGATCAGGACTTTGAAAGTGCATTTGCAAAAGGAGCGATAGGTTGCATGCAAAGCCCGTGAGGCGAAGGCACCTCCACTCATGTAAAAACCCAACCCACGACTCCAGCTTGTCATGGGAAAACTGCAAAGCACAACGACAATGTATTTCAGCATTAAATATGACTGTTATAGCATGTGTCTTTAAACAGATACCAGGGTAGCTCTTCAACAAATAGAAACAAAAAAGGAAAAGACAGTTACAGTCAATGCTTATTTTTTAACATTTTACCTAGGGGAGTTCCCACTACTCATGAACTGAGAAAGCACAGATTTAGGAATCAAGATCTATTATGAAAATCCTCACTTCTGAAGAGGTCGTGTGTTTATAACTTTATTCCATATGACTGTAATTAGGTACACAAAGGATGGAAGACAGGCAAGCACTAATATTTTTGCAGAAGGAAAATGTAATTATCTAAATTAATGCAATGTAGTTTTAAAGCCAGTAGTTTAAATTAAAAAACCAAAAAAGTAAGGAAAATGAATGAAAAACTTCTTGATGTCATTGTGTTATTAAAATTGGATTTTGAACCACACCAATTATTTCTAAGAAACACACCATTACACACTTTACATTGATTTCTCCTTAACAACTTTGGGTGATTAAGTCTTAAGCATATCACACACCATACACAGGGAAGAAGACAGTGTGATACGTTACATAATATGCTATAGACAACACAGACTGCTTGTTACTTAAGACTTCTAGAATTTTATTTTTTCTTCCTAAAAAATTCCACCCTTCTTGTTGACAGCAGAATGAGAATCAAAGTTAAAACCATTTACTCTTAAATGTTCCAGCTGAAGGTGAGGTCTTGCACAACACTTAATGACACCCACTGCCTGACAGAACTTGTGCTGGGTAACAGCCGCCACTGCAGACTACTTTCCAGGTTGTCAACTTCCAGGGACAGATATTTATTGACTAATTAAATGGTCCTGTCACATTCTTGTCTAATTGAAACTTAATGTGAATGAACCACAGCACAATTACAGTGCACAATATATTTTGGATGATGCATTCGTTTCCTACTTTATAAGCAAATCTTAAATTCTAAAGGTCTGTGTAACTTAACGTGCACACATGGTTCAACTCAGTCAAATTCTGTGAGAATTACAGCACATATTTGTATGCTCTTTGCAATCCTAAAAGCTGCTTGGATAATGCCAAGACTTAAATTCTTTGTTTTTAAAGATAGCTCTGTAAATTCTATGAAGCCATTTATTATTACAAGCTAGATGAGTTATTCTGGAAAAATACAGAAGTACACTATGAAAACACCTTTGCTGGAAGGACTGGACTCCATTCAAGAATATATCAACGCAAGTATAATAAAAATAAAAGAATAATATTTTCATGAGTACCACATAGTAACTGAGAGCCTGAGTTGAAATTTAAACTACTTTTACTGAAGCAAACAGCTTGTTTATTTTATTTGCATTTATTAGATCCTGTTTCTGAAAGAATCATTCCTTCTCTCTTACTGTTACATGCTATAGCCTCAGGAACACCAAGCAGTTGCCAAAAACCTGTCACTTTAAAATAACTGCCAAGTATTTTACAGAATATCAGGTTAAAAAAAAGTTAACCTTCCCACTAAATATCAGCATTGGAAATCCAGTTCACCCCTCATCTTCCTGCTTTGCATTCCAGCCCTGAAATTCCTTATACACTTTGGCAAACCTCTTGCTAAAGAGTCGAGTCCACGTAAGAAATTCCAACTCACTATTTTTAGCAAAATAAGCTATGCTAGTCAGTGTATAGACTCCAGTGTTAGGCGGGACTTTCTTATTAGAAACCAAGAAAAAGTAAAGAGATGGAGCAAATGTTAGTTAAACAAATTGGACATGAAAAAGGAAGTATTTTGCTCTAGCTATGTCACCTAAGGGAAAATAATTTCATTTAGGATACAGGTAAAAATATTAATCAAAGTGAACAGAACTTTTCACTTAGTATATGAATAAAATTATTAATCAAACATACGGAACTAATTATATAGGACTTTTCCTCACTGTTAGTATAACATAAATATCTGAAGCTTTGAAAAAGTGAGTAGTGAGTCATGAAGAGCATAAAACAATCTTACCACATACCCAGCGAGACATTGCTAAGTAGGGCATGCACTGCCAAATGCTGGAGCTTCTAAGGTGAGGTTTTCACATGCTTATCTTGGGTCATTATCTTTCCTGTTTCTCCAGCATGTTAAGGAGAGTAGAACTTATAGAGAACCCAGATAAATCCAAGTTATCAACAACACATTAAGAAGCTGTTTCCAAAAAATACTCAGTTATTGCTTAGCTAGCCAAAAACACTCCTCAGATAATGTATTATGGATTTAATTCTTTTAAATTAGTTAATATAATGTTTTGGTTAAACGTTATATAACATCTGTTTAAACATTCCCAAACTACATCCATATACAAGTTAGAAGAAAGTGAAGGGGAAAAAAGCACACAGTAATTATGCTGCAAGAGTTCTATATTCCTATTAACAAGAATCATGGTTTGGAACTATGTAATATAGTAAACTTAAACTTCTGTGCCCCTTTTACTTTGCATTTTCAAAGCCAGTGACTTGCTAATAAGTGACAACTATAACTCTAGCTCCTTTTACTTCTACCATTTTCAGTATGTATCAATCACTTAAAAATAGACATTAACCTTAAATAGATTAAAATCTTTAATGAAAATGACCATTATTTCAGAAGAAAGCCATTAATCAAACACAAGAACTACACGATGAGGTGCTATGCTTGGTAATGTCAGTGCCATGTTGGGACCTCAAGGTCTACTTTGATATATCAATAGGTATCTACAGGACGTGACAGGAAAGATGAAGTCTGAGAATCCAAAAAAGAACTGCCTTTCTCAGGAAAATCCACCTTCACAGGACATCTGAAAACAGAAAAAAAACTAGAGGCTTTTAAGTAAGAAGGAGAAACTACCACGAAGAATCAAAAAAAGGAAAATAAGCACCAATCATAAAAAAAAGGTGAAATCAGCACCCATGGCTTTTCTCTAGTTCAGAACTGAACATAAGGCATTTTTGAAGCATTTTAAGTATAATTTAATCCCTCAACTGAAAATTTATCTGTTGAGACTAATGACACAGAATTAATTTTAATATGTGGAACTATTAAAACTATGCTAAACTTAGCTAGGTCAGATAAGCACTACCTAACTTTTGTTCTTGGAGTCTAAGCAGAAAGAATTAAAAAAAAAAAGAGATGAATGAAACTCTTCCCCTAACTTTGAAATAAAATGTTTTGTCTTTTAATAATTGAGACATTATTAATGGTCCTGGACACCCAAAAGAAGGAGCATTTTTATGGTCCTATGAACATATGTTTTATGTCAAGAAAACTGTATTTTTATACATAATATAGCCCCATAAAAGATTACACTGAAAATAGCCCTAAGATAGAACAAATCATAAAGAAGTTAGTGCATGTGCTAAGCCTGTAAAGCCAAAGCATAAAAATAATATTCTTCTGACATGGTGAATGAATGTCACTTTCATATTTTTGTAGGAGAATTTGTACGGACACTTTGAAGGCGATTTGTGTCTCATGTATGTAGTTACCATTCTTCTGTCGTTTAGTATATTTATAGAACTTGGTAAAGAGAGTTTTGGCTAAGCCTTTTGTGTTTGCTCAAATGGAATATCAAAGGTATTACTTTGGCATATTACTATTCGCTTTGAAAGAATATCTGCTCAGGATGAAACTGCTCCATGTTTTGCTGTTAAAAATATAACACATACAGTATGGCTCAAACAAAGAAAAAATTTGAGAAATATTTCCTATAGCATGAGAATTCATTTATTTTTGAGTAGCATTTGACTCTCAGACACAATCCTTGTGCTATGCAAGCACATGGAAAGCTACCAATGATTACTAATCAAAGCTGGATCAAACTTTCCTATTGCTGAAAACAAATAATTGAGAAGCAGGTAACTGGTTTTTCTTTTAAAAATAATTCATAAAGTGTCAAATGAAAGAACTGCAAATGATGACAAGTTTGATACTTTCTGTATTTTTTGTCATGGTAAAGGTAAAAGGTCTTCCATTAAAACATACTAGAGATTTACATCAATTTGATTTTATTTATAATATTAATTGCAGCCTATTTCAACCAGAAGAAAGGCTTTTACAGACGAGACACCTTTTTTATTTCCACTGAAAAACATTAAGTATTCTATCTACATTACAAACATGCTGTATTTTATGACTAGCTAAATCATTAATCAGGATAAGATGGGACAGCTAAGGGATCTCAGTTTACTTGATGGCTGATTGCCCAGCAACCATTCCCTAGAATTGTTTTTAGTAGCAAAGCAGTGTGCCTGGAGACCACAGGCTTTCAGAGTGTTATATCCTTTGCTTGCACTGGTGCAGGGAAAAACCAAAGAATCCAAACAAAACATTTACATCCAGATTTCAGATTATGTCCATGCTCAGTTTCACTGAATGCAGCTTCATCACAGTCAAGTAGCAATGCAAGGTGAGGTCTTTTGAGAACCAAGCCTGATTACAAGTGGTAATCCATATTTTAAATGTGAGCCATTAACTGTTACTTATCAAATTATTTTATATGATGATGGGAACTAGAAGTTTAATATATATTTAAATTTAATCTAACCTTGTAAAATAGTCACAAAGACCTTCCTAGCCCAAGGAAATCTAATAGTTCATTCTTAATATAACTTTTGCTGTATGTAATCAACCTTTCCACTGCAAAAACTATCACCTCTGAATGTTCTCTTTTTCCTGCATTCACTACTTACGCCTCTAGCTCATCACAGACACCTTCATTTAGGTAATTTATTTTAATTATTTGGATCCTAGCCACTATTAACCTGTATACTTTTCACACACCCCTACATTGTTCTCTGATAAATTTATTCAGTAAATTACTCCAATAGCGAATGGCCCAGTAACTAAGATACTCAGACACAATTTAGAAACTTAATTTTTTCCAGTACTGTGATAGAAATCTCCCATATGATCGCCAGCAAGATGCTGGCAGAAATCTGGCCACAGAAACCCTGACTTCTGCTCAGTCTAACATCTTTTTCTTTTTGGCAAAATGGATGATAAAACTAAGATCATCTAGCATTTTAACTACTGTTGACATGCTTAATGTTGTATAAAATTTGCAGGTCAATCCTCACTGAAGTAGCCTTCTACAGCTCAGCATACTCTTTAAACACAAGTTGTTACAAGCGAAGACTCTGACCAAAGTTAGCTACAGAGGACGGGTGGTTCAGCATTTCTATAATAGATTCTTTTCTGTCAGAAAGAAATCAGTATGGAAAAATTTACCAGGCTAAATGGAAAAGCCACTTTAACATGCTACTAATGGCATGAAAGATCTTACAGGGCTAAATTAAGCTGAAGAAATTTCGTTCCTGTCAGATTTGCCTTGCTATTACATTTTCAGTAGCTTGCCACAAGAACGGAAAATTAGGTTCAGCCTTGATGAAAGATTCAACTATAATATTAATACAGCAGTGAATAAATGATTTCTTGCAAAAAAAAAAAAAATCCCAGTCCAACCCACAGTGCAGTTGATATTCCTCTATTTTACTTTCACTAGACATGAGCGACACACTTTTGGGTGCAGAGTCTGAACTGAATTCTTCAGTGTATGGAGGACTCTAGTCACTGCAAGCCAAGCAGAGATGTGGTAATGCTTCCTGCCTGCACTCACAAACATAGAGTTGCAAAGTCCTTCCCCCCGCCTCCCTCCCCACCCAAGGGAGAGCAAAAAGGGAAGAATGAATTAGCCAGACCTAGCTAAACCTCAAAACTGTTGGAAAAGATGCAGAAGCAGCCAAAGTAGGCAGATTCAGACAATAAGAATAGGTTTGGCCAATATTTGTTTGCCTTATGCAGTTTGCTCCAGCCTTCTCCCTTTCTTAGTCCCTACCTCACTTTCATTTAACACCTACATTATCTTCCCTGCTGGCCTCACTGCCATCACGTTCTTGTCCTCAATGCTTTTTTCCTAGTTTTGTCTTAATTTAGATTGTCCTTTAAGTTTCTCTCTGTCCAAATAAACCCAGTAGAATATTAATAATGGCATTAATATGACATTTGGTGGTATCAATGTCTTTTTTTTTTTTCACTTGGTGTTATGTGCTTATTCTCTGCCAGGTGTCTGTCTGGGTAGAGCAAAGACCAGCTGCTTGCTGTGTTTGTATACTTACAGGTCCCTATGGCTCACCCCTCCCTACTGGACTATATCATTGTAACCATCATGACAAACATAAAAAATAGTATTATGGTGAAACATCTCAGTGAAGAGAGATATTGCATATTGCTTCCTCTAAAACTGCAGCACTCAATTATCACCAGAGAGACTGGATGTAGAACACAGTATTTTTCATTTATGCTGCAGTCATTGCCCCATTGCTAAATCCATCTCAGTTTGCCTATAGAGACACAAAAACTGTAGCAAACACTGACAATATCTTGACATTAACTGAAAGCAGGTGACCAATTTCCCACAGGAAAGAAAACTGAATGGAAACCAGAATATTGTTATTTGGTTACTTTTTAGTAGTTAAGTGTCAGATTATCTGTCCTACCATGGGATCTTTTAGATGAGATATCAGATTTAGAGCTCAGCTGCCACAGGGTATTAGAGAATCCATTTTTGAAGAGGTCTGCTACTAACCCCAAGCTAGCAAAACCTATCCTTGATAAATAATTAATCTTTGCCTACTTTAATACTAACTGATATTTTATTTGGATAAAATTTTTTTTATATTTTTCCAAAATAAAATTAATTTTGAGTGCTTGGACAGCTATTGCCTTTCATTCCTGTCAGAATGCTGCAGTTAAATAATACATGGATGATCTCCTGTATGAACATAGTTGTTCAAGTTCTTTGGGATCTCTTACATATGAAGACAGTCTGTACATGCCCAGCAGTGTGCAAGACAACATGCCTGAAGATTTTAGAATGAGAACTTGAATCCCAGTATTACAGTAAATCTCTAAATAAAAGTTTGGGTTCACTGTAATTTTAAGTAATACTTAAATCCAGCAAAACTAATTAACTAACTATAGATATGATTAGATATTTCAGGCTAAAATCATCATTGGTTTGTGAATCAGCTAATGAGTGTTTTTGTGATTTATTAATTAAACCAAAAGATTAGGAGTTTGAATTCTATTCCTGATTGGAATACTACATTGGAAATTATACGCATGACTTGTCATTTTAAAATAATGATACCTTAAAGTTCAATTAAGGCATGCAAGCTGTTTTGAGTAACTTTGGGTGAAAGGTTCAACATTATTAAAAATAATAAGGAAAATACCTCACAGTATCAGTATTACTATTACTAATATGAGATTTAGGATAACATGGCAGCTTAAACCAATCAAACTTAGCACAAAATGTTCGCTACAGCTGAAGAATTTATCTGCCGTGATGCAGGGATTACTGTGCAAAGTACTATGACCTGTATTAGACAGGAGGTCAGATTAAGTCATCACAACAGTCCCTGTGCACCCTAAAATCTTGTAATATTTCAACCTGAAAAGGAGTTAAATAAAAAGCTCTGCTTGCTTCTTTCTTCTGAGTATAAACTATATGAGTGCTATTCAGCTATATAAACACATTCATTAGGTTTTCAGTAGGCCTCCTTTCTTAGCAAAGAAATTACATACTTTTGAGCTCTTCAGTGAACTACAGTGTTTTATGCCTTTAATTCAACATTCTTAGGGCTTACAGTTCATTGAAATTCAAAATCATGGGTGCAAACTACATTCACAAAGGAAATGTTGACCTTCCTATATAGCAAATGCCTTTTCGTTCTTTTTTTTTTAATAAAAAAAACACTAATGAAGCTGAAGGAGGTAAAAGATTTGACCTTCCTATTAAAATAACAAATGTAATATAATTCACATATTTCAGCATGTTGGCTGCTGCTCATGAAATAAAATACTGCAGCAGAAAGAGCATATTGTTTCTACACATCGAAAATATGCAAATTAGACAAGTATTCAATATTCACTTGAAAGCGAGAAAATGTACCAGACTACCAATGGTATTTAGGAAGGCAAACTGGCTGAACATGATTATTTGAATTTAAAAAATGGGTATGGGATTCCCCTCTCTTTGCTTCTTGCCATATATGGTATCTGTGTAATATCCACAGGGCAAATTATTCACTACCTTTTTCAAGATGAAAAGCTACTGATTGGCATCAGACATCAAGAGGGATTTTGGCATTAGAATAGATTTACACTTGATGACATGTCAAAGGCTTGAAACAAAAACTACAGAATTTACTCATGAATGCCGAAGGCAAGCCACTTATTCAACACTAGCTCAATGCACATCTTTCCAAGGATGGCATTCAACCACACTAAGAACAAAATACAGCAAACAAAACATGGTTATGAATGTGCTTGACTAGAGTTAACAAAATAACAGCCAGCATTACCTGTTGCCAGCTGTCAGTGAAGAATAAAGAACTGTAACATCCTTGTAATAAAGAGGGAAACAGAATCCAAGCTTATAATGAAAATACAGCAGTTAGTGGGATGAAGTAGGATCAGCAGCAGTATGTGTGGGCATGATAACTCCCACTCCAAGCCTACTGTTCCTCTAGCAGATGCACACTCACTCTTCCCACAAGCACTTGAAAATAAAAAGCACTCATTAGGGGAGCAGGCACAAAGTGTAGTGCACACAGGTGTAAGAATATATGACATAAATGCCAAAATTTTGCCGCTTCTCCTTCAATCTCCATTATGGTTATTTAAAAAATAATTTCATTATTTGCATCACAATGGAGTGCTTGTAGAAAATTATTACAAGTGTTGACAAGATCACAACTGTTTTGGCACAAACAGGTTAGTAGCCACTCAGTATTTTTCTGCTGACTTTATTTTGTTAAAATAAAAAAAGGAGGTATCTCATTTCAGATGTGTGGGAAATACCATCTAAATATGCCTGGTATGAATAACCCGTGAGCAATGACAAGCATATGTACAGCAGAAGTCATACATAGAAGGAAACACGAGATGCACAAGGGAACACCCACTCTCCTATATGACACCCATGGAGATGAAAGATTTCTTAATTTCACTAGCATTAGTTTTTAACTTTCTCCTTCTAAAGATCTGCTGATGTCACATTTCACATACAAAGTGAAACGATTGCTTTGTGTAGGTATGATATGAAAAATTAGGAGCATAGTTTGTCTAAAGTACCTGCAAGTTTAATTAAATGAAAGGAGCAACCTGCACAAAATCAGACAAGAATAAGAAAAGTTTGTATTTGTTTTTCCCTTACAACAACAGATTCAAAGTAGAAGTGAACATAGTTTTTAAATCATTCTAAAATGATATTGTGACTGCAAGTTAGAGAGAAGGCAAATTCAGTAAGAGTTAGCTACTTTAGAATAATACATCAAGTATATTTTGGTCTTTATTTTGATAAACCATATGCCTATATTAAGAGGGACACCTACATGCTCCTAGAATAAAACCCAGTTTTGTAGGGGATTTTCAAATACTGTATATTTCCATAAAATCTCAGGAATATACAGGTTAACATAGTTACTGTTTATTTAAAGCATCTTCAGTGGTGGCACATACTGTAAATTATGTAAAAATTTTAAATTCAACTGTTAATCAGAATCTGTTAGAATGACCTAATATGAATAATGGCAACATGAAGTAGCCATCAAATTTCATTCCTTTTACAACTTACTGTGTACTTTTAAATAAAGCCAGTTCCTTTCAGTCTGTACAGATGGCAGCTGAACTCCTTGAAAATTTGGTACACTTTGTAGATGCAAATCACTTCAAGAAAACTGTTTGAAAATATCCCACCTCCTCCTCCTCTTGTCTCTTCCGAAAGACAGTCAAAGAAATATTTTCTTTTCAAAAAGTATCATCCATTCAATAGTAGATGCTGATCTCAGAAGAGACAAGCAATCAATGAGCAGACAAAATACAGATTTATGAGAAGTGTCTGTGCATTATGAAAAATATTCTGGATCAGGACACTTTGCCAAAGGTGTTTGCTAACATCAGTCTCAATTTTTGAGAAAAAATAACTTCCATGAATGGAAAAAGGTTAATTTTCAAGAACAATCATTGACTTTAGTTCTTATTCTAACAAACATCCACAGCAAGGTAATAAACTGACAACTGAAACTTAATGCATGGGGGAAGGTGAGAAAATGATATTTAACCCATATGCTAAAAACATACCTTTTAGCACTTCTCAGATTACTGTTGCTCAGTTCCAAAAATGGCATCTCCCTTTTCCTGCATAGTGGGATGAACTCAGCTGGACTTCTGGACTATAATTAATGTCTTCTATATGTTAAAGAAATACTAGGAACAAAGACGGCTACAGTGCAAAACGTAACTCAAATCCACATAATTATGGTACTGCAATAGTCAGTAAGGACAATCTCTCAGTGAATAAAAAAATGGACAAACTTTACTGATTTTTACAAACTTTTAATTAAATTATCTTTGCTGATTTGTAACTGAATACATGTTGTTGTTGGCTTAGATCTGGGAGGATGCTGTTCCACACTACTATGAGGTTGCTATGGTAGCAATTTATTATGGAACAGCAAAATGATTACAAATCAGTAATTCAGCATATATAGGTGGGTCACCAAAAAAAGAGTTTCATAAAGATTTAGGTATTACGTGGTAACTCATACATGCATGAATCATTCTGTCAGCTTTTAAAATTTGACTGTGTATATCTGCACGATGATCTCTATTTGTGTTAAGACTCATCCAGCATCAAAACACAAAACATTTACAAGAAAAATATTAATTTTATTTTGAATATATAATTAACACTATCTAGTTTCCTTGAGTATATATAAATATATATATACACTGTTTCACATGCCAAGGGACACAACATGCTGTTGAGCAATTATCTCCCTAGCATGCACATTGACAGAGATGTAGGTGCTCCTAACTTCTCTGAATTTGTAACAGATACTGTAGAAAAAGTATTTCACTCATCTCATTCTGTTTTGACTGATCTCTGAACTAATAAAAAATACACTTTATTTCTCTGCTTTTCTTCTATGTGAGATTACAGACAAACAGTGGACTGCTTAAATGATCGTAGCAGGGGAGAACCCCAATAGAACAATTCAAGCAAAGCAATGTAAAAAAATCCCAGACTGCTGTAGAAATGAAAGAGTAGAAAGATTTCTTCTAATTTCATGGATAGTATAAACACGAACAAAAAATCTGTAGAAACATTGTATACATAGTATTGGGCCAGGAATGATTTATTTAGATATGTTGGGTCAGACTTTTATCATGCCTTTATTAATTTCTTTAACATACTTATGCAAGCTTTCTAAGATACTACTGGGAACATACGCTTATATGGAACATCAATAAGGCAACAAAGAATTAAAAATAAACCAAATCCAGTCTGTAACTATAACACATCAATGGAAACTGTTAAAGTTTAACAGTCCAGATTACTTTTAAGTCATTTTATCATGCTATTATTTTATGTCAAAGATAAAACTAGCTGTAGGAAGTGTTCTGAATGAAGCCAGAGCAGTAGAATGGATTTGAATTTTAAATACAGAACTGTGAACACTGGTGTAAAGACATGCTTCAAGCCACATACCCTGCAAGGTAGAAGTTTAAGGGAACATACAGTGTAGAAGGATGCATCAGACACTCATTTGAGTAGGAAGACTGGCATCTCTCTGCGACAAGAAAACATTCAACTGATAACCTCAGAGGATGAGGGAGACAGAAGGAGGAGTAGGGAACCACCTTTGGAACCACTTGGGCCTTGAAAATAATTAGACACAGTTCATATTAAAGTTCGTGAAGTAATGTACTCATAGAGTTGCCTACCTAAGTGGTCTTCAAATTAGGCTGCGCGTATTTACATATAGGTCAGCACCCAGTGAGAAAACTCCCTATTTTCAATGCCCAAAGCTGCAACTTCTTTCTCATGGCAATAATGCCAGCTGATGGTATCAGTCTGGTTGATGGTAGTGGGGAAGTTAGCAGAGGATATCCACACTGGGTGGAAGCTGCATTACTGAAGTGGGTCCCTCTTTTAAAGTAAGAGTGCAAAACAACCAACAAAGTGAAAAGCAAAGTCTCTGCCTATTTGACTGCTTAATACTGAACATTATACAAAATTTTGAAGTCATCTCTCAACATTTAAAAATTAATAAAGCCCAATAAATTAATAGACACATGGAAAGTGTTTCAACATCACTTCTACTCTGCATACTTTAAAAAGCATGTTTCAAAATACACTGGGTCCTCGTTTCCATAATTTAAGCAAGTATATTCAGAAGGCTTTTTGACAATATACTCATCAAGTGTAATACACACAAAAGCCATACCTAATTTTCGTATTAGGCAAAATAATGCCATGTGTGTCCAAAATAAGTGTCTGAACTCTTTTTACCATGACTTATTCATACACTCAGCACTACATTCATTTACTCTATGAAAGCATCTATTCAAAATATTTGTTTCTCATTTAATCACCTTTCCACTTCTAAGTAAAGTAAATAACACAATTATCATAAACATGAATTTAATTCATTTTGTCTTGCATAATACAGTATGTGAGGGAAAAGGTTTTCCTTTTGTGACTGTAGAGGAATAAAAGTTATTACTTCATAATTCTGTAACAGGAATCCTGCTAGAAAGATCATAGCAAATGAATTTTTTAAGTGTTTACTTTTGTATCTTTCAGATGTCTTTGGTAAGTCTAGCTAATACTGAGAGTTTAAACTCTGCTCTGACAGGGGTGTTGGACTCGATGATCTCTGGAGGTCCCTTCCAACCCCTAACATTCTGTGATTCTGTGAAACTTAAGTTCTCATTTATGCCTATATTTTGACAAAACCTGGCAGGATTAATAAAAAGGACCAAAAATGTCACAGAAATCCTATACCTGACCTATAATTTCCCACTAATTATTCCACACTCTTTCTCATACTGACAGTATAAGTTATACTGACAATGTAAGTTATTGTCTTTTATTTAACTAGAATTCTTTCTTTTGAAGGGCAGATGTTTCCCCCATTAATATGGCAGAATGTCTTTGTTTCCTCACCAACTGTAGAGACAAATGATGAGTACAATAAACTCTGGCAGTTTGCCTCATAGTTACTTGGTGTAGACAAGTAAAACTGTTTCGTGGAACATTTAAATATTTCAAAATTCAGAACAACCCCCTGTGAAATTATCCGTAGATGGGCTGACATTCAACCCTGAGTTTAGCTTGTGTTCTAAAAATTGACTGTAATGATGCTTCTGCTCTACATAGTTCTCTTACCAATTTAAGTAGTGGCAAACTAACACCAGGAAGCAAAAGAAATCTAATTTGATTTACATGTAAAATTGAAATGGCTTGCTGGACTTTCATAGCAATACATCAGGGTTTCATATAGACAGTGTTAAAATGTGAGGAAGCTGTCCTTGATGGTGCTGAGTCATGTGAAAGAGATTTATGCCTTTGGAACAGAGCCATCAAGATGCCCCTACTAATGTAATATACTAAAAATGAATTAAAAAAAAAAACAACACAGTAAGGGAAAGAAGAGATACTTTCCTTTGGCAAGGGGACCATATCAAACTTAGCTACACAGCTATTGCTACAGAGCTACACTTGCCCAATGTTAGGTATAGTCAAAAATATAACATGAAGAGGAAATGTCCAAAGTAAGACAAGACAATAACTGATGAAAATTTCTGGCAGAACCAAGAAAGGTATGTCTGTGAGAGACACTATTACAGAGTGAGAGATATGAGCTTGGAATGATTCAGAATGTAATTCACCTTCTCTGCTGGCACATCCTACTGAGGTATTCAGTGAAGACTGTAATTACAGCTGAGATTTGATTCATCAGAAAATTTAACATATCAGCATATAAAAATAGAGACTATAGGCTAGCCACAAAAGGTAGATCAATTAAAGAACTTAGTCAAGGTGAAAACTAAATTAGTTAATGGCAGGATAGAAATAAGATTGCTTCCACAAACTTACTAAGCTCACACTTAAACAGTCCTGTTGATATGGCAGTAGACTCTCTCAAGAAACAGGAGGGTCTGGGATTCCTTTCACAGGGAAAGAACTAACAGATACTTGGACTGCAAAGAAAGCTCTTTGCAAGTATGGTGCTATTTGTTATTTCTCTGATAAACCCCTCAAAGGCTAGAATCTGCTCAGTTTCTACAGTCTTTCAGCTCATTTTACATACAAAAAAGTTTGAGTCCGCACTTATTTTTATTCCTGTATTATCTATATCACATTTCTTGGATGTTAGTCTATTTGGATGAAAGCATCTTACTTCCTTACTTCCACTTACAATATCTAGGCCGAACTGTCTTCACCCACTTTGAGAACATTTAACACATGAGACATGATACTAATCCATTATCTGTTTGGAATAGTATAAATATTGATATAGCATTCAAAGCATCCTAGAAAAAAAAAAAAGTATAGAATCATTTAGGTTAGAAGAGACCTTTATGATCATCGAGTCCAAGCAGTAGCCCAGCACTACCAAACTCAACACTAAACCATGTTCCTATGCGCCACAGCTACATCTGTGTGTGGGTGTGTGCATATAGTTGTGTACACACACACACACTGAAATATAATCACCCTAAAAGACAGAATAATACATCAGTTTGTGACACAGTGAATATAGGGTCATTTCTTAATACTTAGCTGGTATTGATTTGCCTCAACTGAAATAACGGAGTTTCTTCAAGATCATGGCAAGTTCTTTCCTTTAACAAAATGCATCAATTTTTAGGACATGTACATTTTTTTTTTAAAAAGGGATATTGAAAAAAAAGGACTTCATAGCAGTAGAGATTCACATTTATTACGATTTTCTTCTAAAGTAGACATGAGCATGAAAAAGTCCTTCAGCATTTCAGAGTAAGCTCTCCATACAAAATACTTCTGCACTTCACAAGTTTTCACTTAAATGACAATACTGAGATTGACACTGGACAATACATTATGCAGCATCTTTTGATGTTATTTATAACCTCTACTTTTTAACATCTCTTTTGCTGAAGCTGTCACAATCACTTAAGACACACACACTCACTAATACTATACTTGAGAATACTTGACCATCTAATATCATGCATAAGATTGCCTAAATCTTGTGAGTTTTAAGTTATATGTATAAGTAATAAGGCCTCATACTACAAATAACTTAATGCACACTTCGGTTTCTCACTGACGCAAAACTACTTATGTGCAAACTCACCAGCCATTTACATGACTGGAGGTTTCACAGGAATAACCAGTTTTTGGGCTTTGCAGTTCTCAAAGGTAGAAAGGTTTGAACTTATAATTTGAAGTTATAAGGTTTTTAATAGTTCCTAATTGACTAAAAAAGATTCAGAAGTCTGTATTTAACTTCCTGTTTTGTTAGTTATAGGAGTATTAAAAGGGGACTTATATAAGACAATTTTATATTGGGGATAAAAGGAGAAGAACAGATAACATACTTATGTTCAGTAAGTCACATTTTTCTAAGGCATTGAGCCTTTCTGCTTGCAACAACTTAAAAAAAATCCAACACTCAAGTCTCTTTTATGACTCCCTCGTAACAAACAAGTGCAGCCTTTGTGTTTGTTAATAAAGCCACACCTGCTACAACTTGTTTGGAAAAAAAATTGCAATACTCTTAATGAAAGATTTTATGGCAAGAACTGTTAAACTATAAATTATGCTAACACTTGTGTTAACTACTGTTATGAGAATGTTTTCCAACTTTTAAAAACCACACTCAATTTTTCCGTTCTTTAGATTTAATATTTTTAGTAAATCTGTGATACAGTCATGTAAGTCGAACTGAAATAATCAAAAACTGTTATTACTACTAATAATTTGGCCATACTTATACCTTTCTGTACATAAAGGCATCACGAATAATATTTATACAACACATACATATCTAATTATGTAAGATCAAAATATCTTTTGCCATTTCTAATAAGATTTATGTCATTTTATCGATAACAGTGTCACTACCTATGACCAAGTCTGATATGTGGATGAATCTTATTGGTATGAAATGCTCTGTAAAAAATACATACTAAAAATCAATACGCCTGATAAACAGGGAAAAGAAAGATTTGGAGTAGCAACAGAAGGCATGTGTTCGTAAGAAAAAAGTAAACTTTCTCTACACAGGTATTCAACTAAAATGAGGCTTTCAACAAAAAAAAAAATCCAAGGCTTTGTTCTCAATCAACAAGATTTAGTATTATGGCCTGGTTTAATGAAACAATGAAATTAAACACTTTAAAATCAACTGGTAGACACATATTGCCTGAACTCTGCAGAAGAGTTTTACATGCAAAAGTAATTAATAGGTCAATTCTGAAACTCGCTGTATCTTGTAATTTTCTGCTTTAAAATGTTATTAATTTACAATTCCTTCCATGACATTAAATTTAGGTTAGTATACTTATACTAATAAATTTTAACAAGATAATTATGTCAAAGGTTATCATCAACAGTTCATAATAAGAAGTTATGCTCAAAAATAAAACTTATTATTTATAGTTTAGACTGCATAATACAGTATCAGCAACATAAAATGTTAATTAATTTCTAATTCTCTATTCTTTTATTTAGATTTCATGAAGGTTGATTGGACTTGATCCATCATTTTACGGAAAATTAATTATTTCAAATACATGCACCACTTTATGCAACCTGCCTGATTTGCATTGAGGAAAATTCAGCAGAAGTAATTGAGGCACAAGCAAATACTGGCACTGACTGAACTCAATTTTCATTCCAAATTTCTGCAAAATCCCAAGACACAACAATATCGGATGCAGGGGGAAAACAAACAAAAGCAATGTGTAAAGGGAACATGAAGAGAGAATATTACAAGAATCAGAGAACAAAGGGATTGCAAAACTATTTTAGTGCCATAGATGAACAGAGAGGGCTTCATTCAGGCAAGGTGGAATAAGATATCATATGGCATCCTGACAATTGATGTCTTCATTTAAATGTAAGAATTTACATTCTAATTAGAAAGAATTTACATCTTAATCAGAGGCAGCTGTATTATCTTGTTACTGTTTTTTTCAAAGGTAATGAACTAAAGTACTGCTGTGCTTTTTCAACCAGAAACTAAATAGACAGCATACAGTGTTATTTTATAGCCTACCTGCTGTAAGCTGTTATTAATATTTTCAAAGACTAAATTCCAACAAAATCTTTTAAAATAAAAATTGTATTTGACATTGCTCGAGTGATATTATAAAGACTTATTTAAAATATTTAACCGATACCCTTTCTAACTTACATTTTAAAATATATGTAGTCATAAAGGTATCATTAACATGGCACCAATGAAGCACACTTTCATTTTAGGCTTCAACTAATACAGTATAATATTAGGGGAATAAAATATTTGGGATTTTTTTTACTAACAAAACAGTTCCACAGATATTTCTCCATGTCGTTGTGCAATACATAAAGAAAACTAAACAGGATCATTTTGTAACTCATATGTAAATACACTTTTAATTGAGGCCAAATGCAAATGTTTTAGATACTAGTTCTAGAGGATGAGTCCTGCCAAGGAATATTCAGATGCTTTTAGAGCAACTCATTGGAATTACTTCCTATTAATTCCTAGTGGAATTAATAATTAATTCCTAGTGGAATTCCTAGTGGAATTGGAATATTCCACTAACTTGGAAAACTAGGTGTAAATCGGTGAAACAATTTAGTTCATTTGCCACCCCATGGGTTAAATGAATTGGCACCAGGCAGAAAGACTCACATCCTGTGATGGACAAACATACTGGCAGAATGTTTGAATCCCCAATGTGCTGATGAAACACAAAGTATTCAGATGGATAAATAGAGAAGACCAGTTTTCTGACAGAGATTTGCCAAGTGCATGACTCTGTGGCAAACAGCAGAACAGGCAGACTTGCTGTGCATTCTTCAGGGAAGACAACTTTGACTGACCTGCACATATCTTCTTTTCAAACCTAGTCCTTCAGAATTTGGCATGGAGTCAAAGAATGCAGTTGTGGTTTTTTTTTTTAACTTACTGGTTCAGGCAAAATATCATCATTTATGGCTTCCCTCTGATTACAGATCAAATTTATGTGACATCATCACTAAGTATCAGAAAGATATGATTAATACAGACACCATTTTTGTCACTCTGTAACTACATTTCGAGGGTTTCAAGGTAATATCACAGAGGTTAAAATACCTCCATAAGTTCTGCCTTATTATTATATATGTTCCTTACTGAAGTGGTATCTTATTTTCATGTTTTTTTTTCTTTGGAGTGCATACTGTTAATATTACTCCTACATTTTTTCTGTATCAAAACAATGCCTTGTAAAGCTATTATTCAGCAGTAAAAGTCTGATTCTTCTTTACTTATGTAGTTCTATGGATTACTAAATACTCCATTAATCTTGCAAATACATTCTTGTGGAGTAAGATTATAGACCTAGGTCTCAGGTTGACATTATAAAGGCAGAATGTATGTAATGTGCAACATTTTTAGCATGGGATTAAATCTGGGATTAATTTAGATTTACATTTAAATTAACCTAAAATATCAGCAGGAATTCTGTGGTTAATTCTGGGTGCACAAGCAAGGGAGTAGACTGAGGCCAGCTGAGAGTGAACTACGGTGATTTGACCTAAAGGTCAGGCTTATGTTGAGAATATCTCATTTAGTTTTTGGTGTCAGCTATTCAACATGCACTCCAGCCACGATGCTGGAGCTGGAGGGGATAAAACAGTCACCTCATGTAACTATAAGGGCACTATCAGTCCCTTCAAGGCTTTCATACAGTGAATTTCTGGTCGGGTCTTCAGTTGTATTTTTGTAGCTGGCATGGGAACCAGGACTGAAGCAAGACACAGCAGAGAGAGTGTTCCAGGAAGCCTATATTTGTGCCTAGCAAAGAGCTCCAGGTAGCAAAAAAGTTTCCATGAAGTTTTCTTGAGAAAGGTGCAAGAGCCATTTCCACACAAGACTTCACAGGTACAGCTGTAAGGATTTTCTTCATGCTGAAGGAAATATTGTAGCATGGATACTCCCTTGCTAGCTCTACATATTTTGGCTGTTTTTAATCAGAGGCATTATGAGTAAGAGACATAAATTGTACCAGAAATACAGCACTGACATGAGGGGAATAATTTGTTGTTCAGTTAACCAAAAACTGAAACAGAAAATGTTTTGCAGGAATTATTCAGGGAATTAAATGGAGTAAAAACGCACAGCAACTGATGTAAGAAGTTGAAAAACTACTGAACGAAGTAGATATTAGTGAAGAAGTGGAAGGAACAGAGACAAATGGCTTAACTATATCATTAGAGCTGTTTTGTTTTACTTATTTACATTCTAACATATCATTTGATAGATTTGATGTTTCCACACTTTCACACTATGTACCCTAAGTACTTAATAATTAGGTTACTACTTGTAAAATGATTTATTTTTTTTTTTTTAGTTTATCCAGTGTCTCCAACAGTTTTTCAGTTTATTCCACTTGGTAAGTTTGGGGGTTGTTTTTTGCTTATCCTTGCTTCTTCCCACTCTGTTTACAGTCTTCTAAAAATTTGCTTTGGTTTTGAATATATTTAAGTGCTCTTTCAGTTCATATGAATGATTTCAATTCAATTTGACACTATTGGTAACACTTAAATTTGTTGTAGCTATGCTTTAATTCCTCTCTTCATTGTTAACACAATAAAACAGTGTTTGACAGAATAATATAATTTAATTTACATTTACTGCTGCTGTCTTCCTAATAACCACACTGTTAAGATCTCACTTACTGTTTAATTACTTAAGCTCAATTCAAGATATGTCATGGTCCAAAGGGTTGTATTTCTAATAAGGTGAGTTTTTCAGTGTATTTTATATTGAGGTTGTGTCTAATATCAGACTGTATCAAACAGTTCAATGTGTGCATCAAATACAATTTGTTGTTCTCGTACTAAATATTTTTGAAAAGTGAGATGTATTAAAATGGTAAAAACTCCTCAAGTGACTATATCAAATTTCAAAAATAAATTTCAAAAATGCCAATTTTAAAAGTAGTCACACTTACATTAAATATTATGACAAGGAAAAAATGTCCAATGTTCCTTGGCTGAACACTCATCATATTCCCTCTTTCCTATGAAAATGATGGCAAGCAGTTTGTCAAAACCTGTAGAACCAACACCACGAAATGGGGAAATATTTCTTTTCCCCACACTGAAGAGCAGCAGAATCTCAACTAAACAGCAGGAGACCGCACACCATCCAGGCTGGGGAATGAGCTATCTTAAAAAAATACATTCATGGCAAGAACAGGGCTGCTTCCTCCTGCATCAGGCCCTTAATCTTTTCTTTGGTTGACGCAAGTAGAATTGGGATCAGCTGATTAATTCCCATTACACCAATTAATTCAATATCTCCCAGGCTTTCTAAAGAACAATTTGCTTTGTCCTCCCCTCCTCTCAGTTTAGCCTGAGGTCTCTGGGATTTATTTTGTTCAAAATCACTCCGTGGATCTGAGCAATCCCCTCTATTATTGATAGGGTTATTTCTGTCAAGTCAAAGTGAAGAGGGTTCTCCCAAAAGCCAATGTTTTCTGACTCCCTCATGGTATTAAGGACACAGAGGTAGGCTGAGAACAGGACTGTGAGTTTTACCATGGGGAAGGTAAGGTGTGCTTCTTTGAACATCCTGTTCAATGCACACACAGGCTGTTCCAAGGGAATTAGAAATCAGAGGTCTTTAAAGACTGTCACCTCCACTTCTGTATGTCAGAAGACTGGACTGCTTTCAGACCTGAGCTGAGACCTAAGAAACATCCACCCTAACTACCACCATGGGTTTAGTTATTTACGAGAATTCAATAGACCATACTGGAACCAACTAAAATGCTTGCTGTAGGAATAAAAGTTGATGTTTAATGCTTAACTTGACCCATGGACATATTGCTTATTATGTGCAGATCAACTACAATTCTCTATGGAAAATATATAACACATTGAGCTGATGTATGACCTTCTTACATCTTCCTTTCATATATCAGTACAGATAAAACTGATCCTTTATTGCAGACTTTTCCCTAAATTACATCCAAATGCCTGAAACCAGGTATGCTGGATGCAAATGCATCACAACATCATTGAAGTCTTACAGAATTAGTCACAAGAGGAGAACCAAATAGCACTTATTTTCTAAAAGATGCTGAGGTACATTGGAATTTTAAAATTTACTAAATACAACTGCATTGTTTCATCCTCCAGAGTAAATGGACCGTTAGATTAATTTTTGATATCACTGCTGAATCAGCCAAAAAAATCTGAATACCATCTAGGTCATGGACTCAAACTGCTCACCAAACAGACTGCATCAGTGGAAGCCTACTTGGACCTGAGTCATTAAGGACATGGAAAAACACTTCCTCTACATATTCACTGTACATAAAAACTATCACAGTTATGCAGTTAATCAGATACTTTGGAATTTGCCATATTGTAGAGCACAGATTAAGGAAAAAGTAGGAGGTGGTTATCTTTACTCAGCTCTAATGATATAACTAAAATAACAGAAAAAAATATGTTTTTTTAAATTGGTTTATATATTAAGAACTAGGAAAGAAAAACTTTTTTATTAAAGTTTTAAAAGTAAACACCCTTAAGACATGCTTTTAAAAAAAATCATGACACACCTTCATATTAAAATGCTCATTTAAGCTCTCCTCTGCCAGCTACTATTGTCAAAATATACAGCAGTAGTTAATAAGACAAGACTAGAGTTAACTACTGACTTCCATAATAAAACATGAAGATAAAAATGAGACTCGGCGTAATTTATAAGAGAGAAAATGATGTACTAAAAGGAAGACACTAAATCAATTTTAAACACCAAACACAATTTATGTCAGACTTTAAAACTCATCCTCAAAACATTAATCTAGACAAAGGCCAGAAACTGAATGAGGCATAATTTGTGAAACTGATACCTTTCATCACAACCTCTAGCTGAAAAGGTCATTAGATATATTATATCTAAGTGAGCAGCTTATCCCTGCTTCATTACTGATAATTAAGGCAAGTAATATTTTCTTGACAGTAATGTGTCCAGTAAGAGATATCGTCTAGTTTGCATAAACTAGACATTAATTACCAGAGTAATATCAGAGATAAAAAAAATTAAGTACCTGTGTAACATCATTTCATTATTTTTTCTTCATTTCCTTAAAGAATTAGCAGGCTCAGAAACATAATGAGCATATTAAGAAATCCATTTTCAAGCATTTATTAAAATCCTTATTACACATTACACAAATATATTTTTGTATGTACATAAACAGAAATGAAGGCATCTTGAGGTACACACATTATTTAGATATTTTGTCATATTGCTTTACTATAGTAACATTTGATGGTGAAATACAGTGATCAAATAACAGGTTCCTATTTGGACTTAATTTCAAATGTTAAGGCTTTCATATAAACAAAATCACAAACGACTCCAAGACCTCTGGTCTGCAACTTCAACTCATGTAAAGGCTGTTTCACCTTATTTGCATAAATGGTAGTTTTGCTGTTATACAGAATACCATATGTATCAAGTATCTGTGTGAGAATGGCAAATTTGTCACTTAGCTCATAATCTGTTTAACAGTTTTCATTTCTCAGTAGAAATGTCTCTCAATGTTTTTAAAAGCTCTGTTGCACAGTGCTGGGCAAATACAAGAAAGAAAGATTAATTACCTATAAGGATTTGTTCATCAAGGTGTGTTATCTATCATGCTTCACTGCATTATAACCTAGACAAATGTTATCTAGAGAGATTTTACCCCTAGTCACAACACCACGTATAAATGTTGTTGTCACTTCATGGCATGGAGAAGCCATAAAAGCAGTACCCTATCATTTCTCTCAACTCCCTGAAAACATGAATGGATATTTCACAGTAAAATTTGAGAAACAGTTGCAGTGTGTGGCCAGGTTTTTGGGGGGCTACAGAGCTGGCTTCTGTGAGAACCTTCTAGAAGCTTCCCCTATGTCTGACAGAGCCCATGCCAGCTGGCTCCAAGATGGACCTGCTGCTGGCCAAGCCTGAGCCCATCAGCAGTGTGACATCGTATTTTAGAAGGGGTAAAAGTTACTGCACAGCAGCAGCTGGGAGAGAGGAGTGGGAATATGTGAGAGAAACAACCGTGCAGACACCCAAGAAGGGAGAAGCAGAGAAGCTCCAGGCTCTGGAGCAGAGATTCCCTGCAGCCCATGGTGAGGCCGTCTGTGCCCTGCGGCCCATGGATGTTAATGGTGGAACAGATCTCCACCTGCAGCCCACGGAGGACCCCACACTGGAGCAGGGGGATGCACTTTAAGGAGGCTGTAACCCCATGGGAAGCCCCTGCTGGAGCAGGTTCCTGGCAGGACCTGTGTGAAGACTGTGAGGACTCGTCCCACTGAGGAGGAAGGAGCAGCAGAAACACTGTAAGAACGTGTGATGAACTGGCCACAACCCCCTTCCCGCCCCCCTGCACCGCTGCCGGGGAGCATGCAGACAACTGGGAGTAAAGTTAAGCCTAGGAAGAAGGGAGAGGTGGGGTGTTCTAAGATTTAGATTTTATTTCTCCTAATCTTACTCTGATTTTATTGGTAATAAATTAAACTAATTTCTACAAGTCAAGTGTGTTTTGCTCATGATGGTAATTGCTCAGTAATCTCTCCCTGTCCTTATCTCAACCCACAAGCCTTTAGTTTTATTTTCCCTTCCCTGTTCAGCTGAGGAGGACAGTAATAGACAAGATTTAGTGTCCAGCCAGGATTAACCCACCACACAGCGTAAGGAGCTTCTTTTTCTCTCTTGAATTCCTGCCCCATGAACATTTGCAATATGGGGGCTTTGAGCAGTATTTCTCACAAAGTAAGATTAATTCAGAGAAGAGTCCAAGAGTCCCTTGTTGGACAGAAATTGGCTTGTTACCATAAAGCTTGCTCCCTGCCAGGCAGAAAGAAGCTAAGTGGTGGGCTCAAAAGAAGATCCCCTGGACTTTCTAGGGGAAAAACATTTCATGATCAAAGGTAAAGTAGAAAATATGGGAAGATAAATGGGAAGGAAGAGAAGGAAGACTGCCACAGATCTCTGAGGCAATGAAAAAGCTTCCATCAAAAGAAATCAGGTTAACCTGGAAGATATTTATAGAAGGAGCTGTTCCTCTGTCTCAGCTATGTGGTATTTGGAAAGTACAGAAAGCATATATACATCTCCTTTGATGGAAGTGTACACAGCACTTGGAGAAGGCAGGGCTCACACGTGCATTTCTGAATTTTGATATGGACACACTCCCTATGGATATCAACTGTCAGCCCATAGAGCTTGAACACACAATCAAAACCAGAGCAGTGCTTTTACTGATGTTATTTGTGTTCATTATTCTGAAACAGTATATGTTTGTTGTGGTTTGAGGCTTGGAATGGGGGCGTGACCTTCCAGCAACTGGGAGGACCCCGGGTGGGGGTGAAACCATTGTATTCCCTCCCCTTCCCACACACACTCTGATAAGAGGCAGAGAGTGGTTTTTAATTTCACTCCTGCCTTGGAGCTCGGAGAGGGAGGTTGTCCTTTCACTCCGCGGGACCCTGGAACCATTTCTGAGGGTTTTGTATATTTTATCTTTTGTATTTTTCCCCTAATCTTTGTATATATTATTTTGCTTTCCTCCCTTTTTCATTTTCTGTTCCTTGTTAAACAATATACTTCATTTTTTTTCCAAAGTGTCTCTCTCTCTGTCAGGGGGCGAGAGGCGAGTACATAGTTCTGTTCCATGTGGGTCCTGCCCTGAACCCCTTTTTACACGGAACCAGGACAATGTTTTAAGTAAGTTAACTGACAGTGTGTTATCATCATGATCATTTGTCAGATAAACACCTTAAATACTGGAATGTTAATTGAAAGATCTGCTCTGTGATAACCAACTAACGATAAATCATCAAGAAAGCTAAAGTAAAGCAAAGTAGGTATCTGGAAGAGACAATGAAGAAAACTTTCAGTTTTCATTGATACTACTCAAATTCATTAGATCTGATCTAGTCTATTTGTGAATTTCCAATGTGCAAAATGACCACTTCATCATGGGCATTAGAAGTTAAAAGTCATTATTTGGCTTAAAGGAAACACAAGGAAAGGGAGGGTAAGAGAATGATCATGCCCAAATATGCTGACTCGCTCAGTTCTGAGGAAAGAGGAAGACCATCTTCATTTGTGATGAATGTTGCTCCCTCCTTTCCAAGGGCAGAGACCAAATAATACTAGTGAGCTTGTGAGAGGAAGTTCTGCAGACTTGCTTGGCATTTGTGATAATACCTGTGCTTGCAACTCCACCTTGCAGTTCTGCATTTCCGTGAGACCACGTGACACAACAGCCATAGCTCCATGAATGTGTAGAGGGCCATGAATCTCAGTCTCTATGAGTACTAGCAGAGTCTCCCACGTGGTTCGGATTCCAGGTACAGCCTAATTCAAAGTCCAACAGAAAAATAACCAAAGTGATTATACCTAAAGAGAAAATCCACTTGAACTGGAAAATACTGTCGCTTCAAACACAAACAAAGCTATCAGAGTGTCATTGAAAATTGGCTATATTCATCTATGCAAACCTGTTGGACTTGTTACAGCAATAGCCAAAATAGCATTTTCCATGGCAGGTGGCCAGGAGACTTCTGCTTTTCTCTTGGATCAATACCTAGCCATTGCCTGGTTACCTGGAAGTTAGATCATGTAAGGCACAAAACACATCAGGGAAGTGCCATCTAAGAGCATCAATGGGAATGGTCTCGGACATCTGCTTTTGCTGCTTTTTTTCAGTCCATTTCAGCTAGGTAAGCAGTGTCCAAGACTGGTCCCTGGCTATGCAGCTCTAGTTATGCTGATTCTTAGCCACCACTATCTGTTCCTTCAGGTCCCGAGAACTGGCTGAAGTCAGTAGAAGACAAAGCTGACAAATCTAAGGGCAAGGTATATAAAGGTAAGACAGTTTTGCATTTGTAGAATGCAAATGATCAGGTTGCTTTATGGTAGAAGCTGATGCTACCATAAAGCAACCTGATCATAACTGCTATCAATGAACGAACAATTTGTATTACTGTAAAAAAAAATAGGTATTTCTATAACCGTCATGTCATAAGACACTTTTGCTTGACTAGTTGGTACCTTCTCTAGTTAAAAAAGTAAAAAAAATTGATCATGTAACTTCTTATTAAAATTTACCTCTAATATTTTGATAAAGCCCCCAAAGAACTCTAACACCTCAAAGACTGAAAATCAAAATAGAGAGATCACAAATGTCAATATATGCTCTTAACATCTCCAGTGATGAAAAATGTCCTCATTCTTTCTAGTTTCTTGGCTAAAACAAGAGACAACAGTCACTGGCACCTGGCAGATATAACCAACCAATGCTACTTTTACTCTTAACTATCCTAAATGCAGACTTGAAGAAATTGCTGATTATCCCCCAAAAGCTTTCTAAATTAGAACTGTTATTCTTGAACATAAGCACAGTCCTCCTGATCTAGTGACATACAAACCGTTGCTCATTGGTGTCAGCATTTGCAGGATTATGGTATGATACTGCAGATGGCTATTTATTTATAAATAATAGCAGTACTTTAGTAATGAATTATTCATACGTGGTATAATATTGACAAAAATAACTTGCATGTATATCCTGAAACATTTGCTGGTTTTGGTGCTGTTACAAATAATGACTTCATACATTTGGTTTTACTCTGCATTTTGATTATAAAACAATCTTGAGTAAAAACATAAAACAATCTTCTGTACCACATTTACAGAATCAGTATACTTTAATAGATAATCACATATAATTTATTAATCTATCCTATAGGCTACATATGAACATGTTTTCTTAACTGTTACTTCCCCTTTTGCAATAGATAAATTTTCATAGAATGAACTTTGAATACACAGGGTTTTTTTTTTGACAGAACAGTGGAACTACCCAAATTACTAAACTGAAATTACAACCAAAAGTACTTCTTAAATGTTTTTAAAAGATGGCAAACTATAAAAACATAGAAGATCTAGGTTTTCTGTTCCACTGAACTGAACATGCAGTTATTCAAGATATTACAGCACATTTCTTTTAGAAGTTTTATTCTCATTTTTGTACTTCTCCTTAAAGCAAGGATTTATTTATTTAGAAAATACAGTTGTATACAGTATTTTAAATTTTGCTACATATTTTCATGTAAGAGAAAAGAAAAGTTTGGAAAAATAACCTTATAAGGAGAGGAGAAAAGGTACAGACAAAGTAGAAGTGGGAACAAAAGATTTCAAAGGTGATAAGGAAAATAGTCTAGGAGGAAAACAGAGAGCCTAAAGGGAAGAAGGAGAATGAAGAAAAGCTCCATAAGCCCACACCTTTTCCCTCTGCAATATCGCAATAACTTTTATAGGACTTTGCCCCACTTTCTTAAAGAGGAGCTAAGAACGTGTAACATATATATATATATATGCATGTATATATGTGTGTATTATACATATAACATATGTGTTTTAAGTGTATAGTTGGTTTAACATATTCTTTTCCTGGTTTTTGAATGCATCATGAAAGCCATCATTCAAAATTTCTCAGCAGTTTCTCCAGTGTTTCTTCAGGACATGTGTAAAGAACACATTAGATTAACAGAGTAGATTAAGACAGATGGAAAACCACCCATGAAAGCAGTATGGTGTGAAGCTATCTCCACATTTCTTTCAATTTATAACTTGTACCTCTGCAATAGTAGGATGCAGGCTATATGTACATTTTAGAAATGTATTTTTATATTAATTTCATTGTGATTATTGATTAACTTATCCTAAGTAAATTTGATAACTGGCATTGAGATAACAATACAAACATAAGTAATTTTAATTTAAATATCAAGTCTATCACAAACTTCTAATCATAAATTGACTCTGGAAAAGTTCTGAATCTGAAGCCCTTTTTGAAATTAATAATTTTTCTATAATTTATACATATTATTATTTTTTTGTCCTAATAATTTACTTAATGTGATCATTTCATATCACCCTAGTAGTCACAGTAACTTCTTCATTTTATTAATAATTTATTGTTCTTACTTTCCATCTATTTTTTTTCATCTGGCATACAGTTATCATATGTTATTTTTCTAAGAGTATTAGTGATAGATATAATGGAATATTTTTTCAAATAAGAAAAGTAATTTCAGAAACCTTGAGAACCTCAGTGTGTATCAGAGGTGTAAACTTATGCTGACAACTCCTCCTAATAAGTCTTTGGTTTTCACAGCTTGTCTCAGTTTAAGAGACAAATTAGCATTCAATGTTTAAAATGCTACCACTACATCTTCAGCTTCTTCAAATCTGAATTCAGAAAGGGAAAAATTCAATTTAATTTATTAGTGAACTGGGAAAACACTTCCGAAATCCAGCCATCATTGTCAGTTATAAAACTAAACCTGCAGCTGCAGAATTACTTTGGTGTTAAATTTGACTGGAAAATAGATTCAACTATTCTGGATGACTGTACAAAGAATGAGAAAAGATGGAATCAGACTTTATTTCTAAAAGTATTCCAAGTAAGACATTATTTCTGTCTCTCTCTCTTGTTCACTTAAAACATTAAACTTAAGATGTATTTTGAACACTGGGGAAAGATTTGCAGACTCCTTGAGGATGTTTAGAGTGGGTTTCTTTGAATACTACGAGCATGTATGTGTACTCCTCGTGTTTCACACTTTCCCCTGTGACAGATATGGAGCAGTAAAGGGACCACTACAAACCAGACAGCTTTTCAGCAGTTTTAGGGCATGTACTTGAAAACTGCAATTTTATTTTAGGTTTTGACAAATGGAAAAATCATGTTTAAAATTTCGACATCAAAACCTGCAATTTCATGCTTCATCTATATAACATCCCTTTAGATGTAACTATACATGAGAGTAAACACAATTTAAACATTTTCTCCTAAATTTTTTACTGAATTTAAATTCAGTAGTAGTCATTTTCTCATATTAATTATCTAGAGAAAAAAAAATCTAGGCAAAATTTGCAATAATTTTAAAAATGAAGGACTTTGGACCCACATTCTACTGTAATAGTATTAATCACATACTTGCAGCTTTGGCATCAACATTCCCTTACTTTATATTTCTAGACATAGAAAAACATTAACAAAAGTTAGCAATATTACATTAAAACACTGAAGCAGCTAAACTTCTGCTTAATTTAAAACAGTGACTGGTACAAACCCAGAACAGATCCTCACAAGGAGCCCGTCTGACCTATGAAACAAATTTCCTTGGTGCAGCATTCACGAATTTGTGTCAAACAAGAAAAGCCAAACTATTCCTAAATAATACAAAATTTTATATTCCAGCATCTTAAACAGTTCCTGAAACACTACTCCCAAAAACCGAAAATTATTTTTAACTACACTAGTAATTACAGCCTACGAGAATGCTTCAAATAAATAAAGTTTGGTCATCTGCCTGGATAAAGATGCATACAAGATGATGAGCAAGACTTTGTGAATGTCACGAGTATTTTCCTGCATGATGTCTGACAAAACTACTTTAAACTCTTCAAATTTTGCATTTCAATACCAGGTTACAAAGTTCCATCTAATGCCAGTTTTACTCATGCCCATATGATCAGAATCTTATTTTAAGGAAGTCATCAATCTCTCTTAATTTATAGAAGAAAATTCAATGAAAAAAAAAATAAAACCAAAATCTAACCCAAATATCTGATACTTCTGAGATGAATGCAAAGTATCCAACTTTATATATGGATCTGATCATGAAAGCAAATCTGCTACCTGACTTTTAGAAAACTACTCAAAAATTGGATTATTTATGTGATAACTTATTCCTCGCCTATTCTTGGGATAGCCATTTCTAGATGGGAGAACCTCTGTTACTTTTGTTGTTTGCCTCCCAAACCGCAGACAAAAAAAAGTAGGGAAGGAATCAACGCAGAATTCAATCTGGCAAGTTTTTGTTCACACAGAGTGTAACTGAAAAATGGCAATTTTTATAAATGCAGTCTCAAAACTCAATGAGTTTGGTATGGTGATCAGTGCCTACATTCCTTATTTTGCAAAAATATTAAAAAGGACCAGTTGTTTAATGTAAAATCATGGCTACTGCATAAGCTTACTCAACTACTTTTCTACAACATCATGGAAAGCTGTGTAATATCTCAATGCTTATGTGGAACAGCTGCACTGACACAATGGGCTGCAGACGTTTTTACTGTCCTAATAATCCACATATTAAAGAGTCCCTAAATACTCATTGATGCGACAGACCATAACAACTCCCATGGAGCTGTTACAGTTTATCAGGTCAGTGATCTGCATACTGAGGATTCCCCAAGTACTCATTGACAGGTAGTATCTCATATACACTTGTACTAAAATAATAATTGCTTCAAAGGAACTGTTAAATCCCAGTTGCAAGAACAAATTAATTTAAAACCACCGAGACAGCACTTTGTTTTTTTAAAGATCTGACAAATCTAGACAAACCTACTAGACATCTGAGTAGAACAACTCAAATATTATGGCTGTTTGGCACTGTGGTTAAAAATACCTACTCACTTTGTCTTCAGTGAATTACAATCAGTACCTTTCTGCGAGGCACAGGTGACCTAAAACCTGTCCTTGACACTGTTAGAAAAGAATGAATTCCAAACCTGTTTTATAGTTAATCATTGTGATTGATGCCTTGAATTGTTTATTCCCTATGTCCTCACTTTCTTCCCCTGCACAGTGTTTTCTTCTGCCCTCACTTCTTAAATGTAAACTGTCAAACCCCTTATTTTTCCCTTTCTCTATGCTTCCATGCCCCAACAAGTGTTTAGCCTTGTCATTTTGGATCATGTTAACCTTGGACTCTGTTAGAGGAAAAATTCATACAGAGTACAGAAACCTTTGCACCCAAAAGAAAATGTAGTGGTTTATCTGCTCCCATCCACTGCATCATGCAAGGACACAACTGACTCATACTCAAGAAAACTTTCTGGCTCCATCTGAGTTTCAGACAAAGCTAAGAATGGAAGAATTCACACAGACTGCCAAAAAGAGTAAATGACACGGAGACTGCCTACAGTCAAAACACAGCTCCTGGAAAAGTGGAAATCCAGAAGAAAAGGCTGATTCCTAAATGTTAACCTAGAATACCTATGACGAACTTCAGCCTGATGACACAATCCTCTGCCAGCAGTATCTATATCACCAGAATTCTTCAGGGCTGATATTCCTACTAGTTCTTACATCATTCGCTCCACAAGGCTCTGAAATAATACACTTCAAGTATTATTTATAATCCAATCAAGAAGCATATCAGCCACATTGCTTGCTTATGTCCCTTGCTTTTTATGTCTTGTTCATGTTATAGGTACCAGGACACCCAGATCTAGCTGACTTTGGTTGTTGTGTGTCTCTGAAAATATGCTTCAGGAAAACTGTAATCTGAAACCTGTTTTGGTAGAGGTATGGTCTTATGTCCATCCTTGCCCTAGTCAATTTGAGAGCATAAACATGAGGGAGAGGATACCAACTATCTACCCTTAGGTCTAGGCTCTCTGGTACAGTACAAGTTGCAGCATGACAGGCAGTATCCTGACCGTTCCTTCTCAATTATCTATGTCCTGAAAAGGAGGCATGCTAATTCAAATCAACAATTAACAATTGCTAGCATGTTGTTGTAAACTTTTGGAACCATGACAAGTCCAATGACAATAGTCTTGACTCGCTATAAAATGAATATATCTCTGCAGACACACTAACAAGCAAACAGAAGCAGATGTCCTGTATATCAAAAGACAGCAAAAATTATCTTTACAAATAAGGATATAGATTCAGATCATCCCAGATCTGAACCTACAAATGAAGCTTAAGTTCACGGTCAGCCAATGTATTTGTTTCCATTGGACACAGAGAAACACTCACAGTCCTTGCCTCGTTAGGCATTTCCTGGCTCCCACTGACAGTGGGTTCATCTTTTGAAGCAGTTTTATGTAACCAGGGTCCCTAAACATTACAGGACATGAAAACTGTGTAACAGCAGAAAGAGAAAATGAACTGACTAACTGATGTTGACAGTGTCCATAACTCATCTGTCTTATATAATCTGCAACAAGATTCAATGGTACTAAGTAGGCCTATCTCCAAAAAAGTGCTGAGGCAGCAGAATACTGAAGGTGAAAATCCAAAAAGGGAAATGGTTCATAGAGAAGTGGAAAGGCAGTGTGATGAAATACCTCAATCAAGAGTCCTGTATCAATAAAAGTAGTTGGATTGATATGTTTTTCTGTTCTTTGTGAGTGAAGCCAGTATTTGAATATTCATGAGGACCAGGCTTCAGTCTGTGCAAAAAGCTTTTTCCTGTCTTTGTCTTCATGGACTCTGTGAAGAACCAAAGACATCTATGGATCAGCCTAGAATTTTTAATGTTATGTAGAACTTTCATCAATTGTGAAGCTGAATGAAACAATTCATCAAACTGGTTTTCCACCAGACATTACATTTCTTTTGACAATTCAACACTACTAAGTCACAAGGACTCTATGTTGCTAAGCAGTTAGAAAATAGTCAGTGGCAGTGCACACAGCATTTGAAGCAGCTTGATTTGAAGTTCTGATTGTCAGTTGAACTTCCATCCCAGAGGACAGAGAATCCTCTGAATCTCCAGGACATAAGACTGACTATGTGGCTTTCTTTAGTTAAAGAGTTCATATGAGCAAGCCAAGAGTTTGGTTGCTAATCAAGTGTAGCAGTAAAAAACTTAAGGCATTAATCCAGCTGCTAAAGGCATTCCAGTACTTGGGGTCTTTGTCTAAATCACAGAATGGCTTGGGTTGGAAGGGACCTTTAAGGAGCATCTAGTCCAGCCTCCAAGAAGAGGAAGATTACTTGGATTTTCCTATTGTGATTCTTAAAAGAAAGATGAGGTATTTGGACAGATGAAGACAAATACAGGATGAACAGGAACAGCAGCCAAAAACCAGTGACCACAGCTTAAAGATATAACCAGCATTATACAAAGAATAAACACCACAAGCACTGTGGCCTTAATTACCACTTTACATCTAGTTCCATTACTTCATTTTTACAGAGTCTGTAAATGTATATAAAGTATAGCCCAACATTACAACTTATAGTATGAATGTTCCTAATTAAATATTTTCCAGTAGCTCTCCTCGTGTACAGTAGTGTTGCAAATTCAGTAGAAAATGCTGAAACATAGTTCAACATCTATAAAATGTTAAGACATTGTTTTTCAAAAGAAATGGGTTTCCAAAATTAGTTTTGAAACACAAACATGGCAACATATCATGATACCACAATGTATTGACAGGCTGCTCTGACAAAAAAATTGCTATTCAATTTCAAGAGGGGATGCTACAATTTTTGTGGTATTTTTCTGTTCTGTTAGATGCAATACCTTTTTTTGCATGCTCTCCTCTGCTAGCTCTCATACTTTGACTTTGTATAAGTTGGTCATTGTAAGGAATACTCCTGTAATTGGTATTGTTTGCTCTGCTACAGATCATACCTGATGAGACCTAAAATTCATTGAAAGTTCCATATAATAGGTCTTCCTTAAACTAGCATGTAAACACTTGCTGAATTCAATAAATCCCTTGGCGCAGTCTCTGCAGTATAGTTTTGCATAAATAGCTCTCATTGCTTGCAAAAGAAGACCCCCAAATGAGGATTTTTGTACAAATTTACCTAAAGGTCTTTAGTCAGTGGGAAGTCTGACTTGAGATTTCCCTAACATCTGTCATATCTCAGGAATCACAATTATGTGTGGTCCATGAAGTAGTTTTCAAAGGATCGGTACTCTCTGAAGTTTTTTATCAACACGACAGAGAGAATTACATATCCTCCTTTCTAAAAATGACTGTTTTTTTTGAAGTAGAAGTTTAAAAATCTATTCTGTTTTCAGTCTCTGAAAGCAATAATTTCAAGTGGATTTTAAACTTATGCTTCTGTAATACAAAGGCATTGTAATGATATCTTCTTGCTTCTGTAATAGTAAAGCTGTTATGAATCACCACGGTGCATGTAGATAGGGAAACTAATACGGAAGCCTTCCTTGAATTATAGACCAGATTTGCCTCAACTTTACTGGCTGTTTATGATGTTTTAATGGCTTGAAGACTTGTCACCAGTAGCTTCATTGCTGTCACAACTGCTGCAGTTACTTAGGATGCACGGGTACCCATAGGACCTAGTAATTCCAAATCCATTTAAGTATGATCAGAGCTGGATTATAATAAATAAGTTTACTATTCAGTCTCCCACTTTATAAAAACATATATATTTAAGTATAGATAGAAAAAACATTCGGGTAATATTTAATTTGAACTTAGGAAATCTTCTTATGTTGGTTTTACAGAAACAATCTCATCCTAATTGAAGCGACCACCTCCACACAGAAATCTTTTTTTTGCTGTTTGTTGTGTCTTTGTACTTTAGAAGTGTAGTATTCCATACTATAATACAGTTATCTATTTTATAAATATTTACTATAATAGTTATCATTGCTAACCTACGTCGGCAATGCCTGAAATGTGTGAATTATAAAAACTGTACCAATACCCATCACTCAACTTGAAGAAATACACAGAAATATTTTTTTTACTAAAATAACTTCTTTCTGCCTGTAAATACTTTACACAGAGACATCTAAGAATCTTATTTAGATTAATATAGAGAAGTTCTTTGGAAGAAATTACAAATAACTGCATTTTCCTCTTAAAATTTAATGTTCAATGACCACTATAATTGCACATGTAGATTTAGAGATCCTAAGTTCAGAACTAGTTGGTGATGGGAGCAGAGCTGGCTGTTAGAAGACAAATATAATAAATTTAAATCTACAATTAAAGTAGACAAGATTATTTTAAAAATATGTCAGCTCTTTTTAAAGCTTGCTGCTAAAAATTAATGTTATTTTTTAAGAAGTCATAGTTAATAGCAAAAAAGGTCTGGAATTATCTACAAACCAAATGGTAGCTACAAAGAAGAAGAGCATGTTGAAGCAATATGATGCAAACAACTGCGGTTAAGTGGGTGCTCTGCTTGGGCTACCAGGTCTAACATGGCAATATTGCCTTCTGCACCCATGAGAGCTAGTTTAGAGACAGCAGGATCTGCACAGGATACTCTGTTGTGCCATAGAGACACTCAAAGAAAAAAGGTTAAGAACAAAATGAATTATAATAAATAAATTAATAAATACAGAAAGTGGGACATAAATTATAGGTAGATTTAGTACACTGCTGCTCTAACAAGTGAACTGAGTATGGCTGTATGGCTGAACTATTCTCCGCCTTCACAGCAGCTGGTTACTAAGATTAATGATTTACATATTCAAAAGGGTCCTGATTCTTCCGGACTTGTTGGCTGGAAATGCTACAGAAAGCCTGATACTCATATTAGCTTTCTCCTCACAACTAAAATAGATACATGTACTACATTCAGCTGTCAAGCATTTCAAAAAGATTATTAATTCAGCTTGAACTTAATCTGTTGAATGAGAGTGCTTGAAAAAATGTATTTCAGCTTTAAGAACGAAGTATGACTTGATGTGTCAGAAAGAAAATTAGGCTGATAGTCATGCCCTTATGAGAGTATCACTGAAACTCTCCTTTTCAGCAACAGGAATGGACTGTCCTTATTTGAAAGGACAATTTGACTTCGGTTGAAATAAACAAACACAGCAAAACATGCTGTTACACAAAGGTGTGAGAAATCAAAACATATTCCAGAATGCAATTCTTCAGTATTTTCTATCTGGATTATCACACAATCACAGAGTCTTGAGGTGGAAGGGACCCACATATCAAAACAGTGTATCTTTTAACTCAATATATTGGAACTGTAGCAGAAACCTACAATGAAGTTATTTCCCCAGAAACAGAATTTTATTACCCTAACTATTCAGAAGCTGTATTTGAACAAATTAATTATATCCAATTAAGCTAATCATACACATCATTAATGAAAAGTAGCAGTCCAGAAGACACAGGCTATTACTTAAACTATTGTGATAAAATGACTTCATACAAAAAGGACAATATTTGGCAAAAAGCAACCCTATAAAGCTTTTTACTCTGAAGACTATTTGAGCAGTCTTACCCAGAAATAAAGGGCCTGTTTTGTCAGATCATATTTGCACGGACAGCTTTTCAAACCAGTAAGTATACACAATATTAGTAAATCTACAATTTGAAAAGGAATTAAAAGATTTCTTATATGACAGAAACCTATTTTGCTTTGTCATCCTTTCTTAGGTTCTCTATTATCAAAATGCTCCAAGCAGGTGTAAGCTTTGGTAAAGGTCAGCCCAGTAACAGGCACCTTGTCTGATGTTTGACTAGCACTACACTAGTGGTCTATTATCAGCATAACGTTCTCACAAAGAATACATGACATTTTAAATACCTCTTGAATTTTTTATCTCCTATACATCCAGTATCACACTGACTCATCTCAGAGAAAGAGTTTAACAGTTTTAATGAACTGAAAATTAGAAAATACTTCACAAAACCAAAATGCTTTGGTTAGGAGCAAGCAGCAGCCACGCATCTGAAAACAAGGAAGTCAAAAAAAAAGAAATAATCTCTGCCTATACATGCTTTGCTAAAAGTCTCTTGACACAAATAAAAGGATCCTCCCCAACATATGGAGGAGTTGCTATGCCCTTCCGGGGATGGTCTGTAGCTATGTTCACCTCAGGCACGCCAAGGAGAGGTGATTGTCAAATGCAATTTCAATCATTGGGTGGTTTGGTTGAGGCAGATTAGTTGTACGCAATCGTGATAGATAGTTTATCCCAGCCCCAAAGTGCCGCTTGGGAAATCTTGCACGCAAACGAACAGAAACTCAGTCATTATTAGTGTCAAGAAGGTGCACGGAGGCAAAATTTGGTTGGCAGCCAGGCAAGATGAATCAAGGCGAAAAAGTGACCAATTGCATGTTCAAAATGGAAATTGATAGGCATGTTGTAGTTTGGAAAGATTTTAAACACCAGAAAGTCATACATTATTAATTATTCAGAGATTAATATTTAAAAAGTCTTTCTCTATGGAGAAATACAATTTTTTAAGGCAATGTAAATGACATGTATATTGCCCCAATTTTAAGCTTCTTTATCCCAGAAGCTTCACTATGACAGTTCAGAGCTGCTCTTATTATATAACCTTATATATTCCTAAATATTGCATATTAACAATTACCTACCAAAGACTTTTGAAAACAATAAAAGGTATATTAGTTTTGCTCAATTATATGTGAGCAAAGCAACCATTGGCACCCCTCGCAGTGGAGTGCAATGGTCATATTTATCACCTTTACCTTTTCAAAGGTACCTAAATATTTCATGAACAAATCAGTAAAATCCACCTGTGTGAGCAATCACAATCGTTGGTTCTCTAATAAACAGCAAAATTTGCTAAAAGAGAATGTCCTCAAGTTTCATTGCCTGAAGTGATATGCTCTGACAAATCTAACAGCTCTTTCTGTGTCATTCCTAATGCACTTGTCACTCAGTATTATCCATCCTCATTAATGACAATGGGAAAGTTTATCTTGGGAACACGTTTTAAATCATCCACTCTTTACAATGGGACCATGAAATCTCTTACAAAACATGAGGCGGGAACTACTCTGACAACAAAACCCCTTCCTGGCAGCTTTACTCTTAATTCCTGTTCAAGGAATAATGTGTTTATCATACAACCATACAGAACAATATATTAGATGAAATTTGAAATAAGAATAGCTGGTTTGATTTTTCAAGGTAGGAAGTAATTTTATAATATTTTTATTATGCTGAGAAACAGTAAATCTTTCAGGAATGCAATTCCATACATCTTCTTTTAGGAAAAAAAAAGCTTCGAAATTACTCATAAAACAGTTTGAGTGTTCATTAACTAATACTTTCTAGAAATAGCAATAATTTTCTCAAGAATAATTATCTCTATTTTTAGCTTTGTAGACATTCTGTTTTATGAATATTAGATGAATTATATATAGATGCCTAGACTGTACATGTAACGATACTCTAGTTATGCCTAATTTTCGCCAGTAACTGTTCTGGTTTGGTTGTCAGTTCTGAAAACTAATACCCTTCCATGTGAATGCTATGCAATGGCAACTGCTGGAATCCAACTACTCACTTTACTTCCAATGCTCTAACGTAAAACTGTCATATTGATGCCTTCTCTTTTCATAATCTCATTTGTAACACCATCGCCACCCTTCTATGAAAGCAGCAGTTAACTTCTTCGGAACACATCCTCACTTGCTGCACCTTCAATAAATGCTAATCTTTTGGATCAATTCATAAAGTAACAATATAATCTCAATAACACAAACCTACGAAACAAAAAAATAACAAAACCCCAAAATAAATGTTGCAAGAAAGTATTCCAGATACACCTATTTCTGTGAGTACACACAACTCCTAAACTGAATGTCCGGAATAGTATTGTCCTGAAAGATGCCAATACACACCATGGTGTGGATGAGCAAGACAGGAGAGGCAAAAGTAGAAGAGACCATGGTATGCATATGATTTTTAGCTCAAAGTACTTCATACATAAGGATATAAGTAATCCACTGATAAAATTCTTTCAGTGTAACCCTTCCACCTTAGAACCTTACTCTACAAACACAGCAAAAATTTTCATGCGTAGGTTTAGGGGCGTTCAGTAACCTGAATCTAATTCTCATGGCTTTCTCAAAGCCAGAGTGCCCTTTTCAGACCAGGAAAAAGCCAACACAGACACAAGCCCATCTCAAAAACTTTGTCTTTTCCATCTGTAACCGTGGTCCTGAAAGTTCATAAAGCAGCCCATGTTTTCTTAGGACAAACAGAACAAGAACAAACAAATTCTTCCTTCACTGATTCCCCAGGTTTTCAAAATACAAAACAAACCAGAAATTTTCAACTATTGCTTAAGCTTTTATGAGGCAGTAGTGATTTGCCTTCCTGCTCTTCAAAAATTAGATGAAAAATTAGAAATAATGTGGCGTTTTATTTAACTAATGGGAAATGAAATACCCTCTCAGTAATTTCTTATCAAAATGTAAAGGAAACTTAAAAAGAATGAAACTTATGGAAGACTCCAATAAAATACAGCAAACGTATGTTAATGTCTAGACATTTAAAATGAACTACTTTAATGACACAGATAAAAAAAAAAAAAACCAACAGAATTAACCTAGCACATTTAAAGATTATTATAATTTACTAAAGCCTCTTAAACAAAATGTGAATTCCATTTAACTATATAGCTCTTCAAAGAATCAGGAAAACTCCTTTTATTTACTTACTGAAATATCTGCACACATTCAATATTTATGCTGTCTTTTTCTCAATCCATTTTTAAACAGAATTAAAGGAGTAGCTACAACTCTGCCAATAAAATGACAGGAAGGCTATTTTTAGTCTAGATGATGCAGACCAAGCACAAACAGCCCATGGCTATGCTACTATTGAGAATCAGATTCAAACACAAATATTAGATTTCCTTCTTGTTCATTCCTTACTTTAATAGCGACAAGAATTACAATTTAAGTACTGGTTTACAACTCTTCAATAAACATTCATACTAAAAGGAAAAAACATTTTTCCCTGTACTGTAGCAGCAAAAGCTGATGTAAGTCCTGTCACACTACTCTCTGGTTGCAAATGGTTTGTGAAAGGGCATTTAAAGCAGCATAGGAAACCTGTAATCTACCCAGAATTACCAAAGCCTTATATCAAAAGGTGAGAAGTACAGATTAAGAAGCACAGGGTGTTGTCTCAGGGGCTTTAGATTCCAGATCTGAGACATAAATGACTCAAGATACTACAGTGTTCATTGGTTAAGTACGACATTACTAAGTCCCTAATAAATCAGTGAGAGAAGAGATGCAATGAATGGATAACACCACATAATGAAGTGCTGAAAATAAAATGGTGCTTAGCTGGCAGCTCATGTGGCTGAGGGATGTGTTTAGTCCATACATCACACATACTGTATTTCAAGATGGGTACAAGCTGTGGCTGTATCTATGAGCAGACTTTCCTTGGTCAGTCCTGCGCACGTGGCTTCACCGTACTCTGCTTGGTTCCTACTCTCAGTCTCCAAGGGGGCACTACCAATTCAGGACACCTACGTCTTTAAGCAAACCCCCTCCCCCCCAAAACCAGAACAAAGTCTTCCTTTGTTTACTCTTTTCCACTCTAATATGACACACAAGATACAAAATAAAGTGATGAATATTGTAGCAAATCATCACATTCTGCTATGCTCCCTGCCAATACAAAGGTAATCATATAAACTTTAGGTGGCACGCAGAAACCCTTAAAAGCAAGAAATACCAGTGACACTCAGCAGACAGGCAAAACTTCTCCTGTTGTTCATCTAATTGTGTGCTGGCTCACAAATAAAAGCAAGTAAGGGAGCATGTCCAAAAACTATACCGGAACACTGCAATCCTTGAGTGAGAACAGTGGAATGCGGCTGCCGTAGTTCAAGTTCTGCCACTTGGAGGGTCCAACCGCACCGACCTGCCAGCTGCACAGTCCTGGACTCCTCCAGCTGGAGAGCCTGGAGCCAACCCAATGACAAGGCAGGTCTCTGTATAGCTATTATCCAAACGTGTGCCATGTTTTGCTTACAAATACACCATCAAGGTTCTATTCAACCCCCAGCAGATATTCTGGGTGTATCATGGGGACTTCAGAAATCCCCTCAAGACTCAGCTACCACAGACAACTTGTTCAGCTCACATGGTCATATGCAAGTCACACAAAGTCTGTCTTTCTCAGAACAAGTGAATGTACAGAGCCTTAGCAAAGACGACTACAGACCTTAAAACTCTAAATAATAAGCAACTGGGTTATTTTAAGAATAGCAAGCATGGTTTTGGATACAAGGAGAAATTGATTTTTCTTGCACAGCAATACTCATATCCTCCCTCTCAAAAGTGATAAACTGTTCCTGATTTTTGTTTTCTTCTTTTACTTTTAAACTTGACTCAAGCAGACATACTGCCCAAGATGATTGGTGGCTTAATATGAGAAAAAGTTAAGTCTGTTTGGTAACTGTTTTGTAAATGTGTGAGTTTTATAAGTGTCAGAGTGAAAATTCTTCAAACAGACTTGAAACAGGACAAAATAAGATGAAGAGCCCACAGAGAGCATTTTCACAAGTCTCAAACCATAGGTTTCTCTAACCTTAAAACACTTGAAATGAGGCATTTAAAGTGAATTATTTTCAGCAAGCACCACCAGCTATTTTCTGAAAGTCAAGCAGTTTATGACTGGTATAAGTTGGCACCCAAATTCACTTTATTTATTTATGTACTTTGGTAATGTCATTCAAATTCAAGCTATTATTCTGAAGGGATTTAATGTTATGTTCATGTTAAGCTGGCCAGAAATACCCCTTTAAATGCAATAAATAATATTTTTCTTCTTGGACAGTCTCACTTGGTATTTCCAGTGTTGTTGGGTTTAAGCATGCAATGAGAAATTTTAAATTGCGTTATGGCATGACCAAAATCTAAGTTTATTTATGCTTTAGGCATTATAGTCCTCATTTTGCTTACGACAATCTACTTTTTGCACACTCCTGTTAACCAGGAATATCAAAATAAAATGTATTTCGGAATTCTAATAATATAACAAATAATACCCCATAATTTGGCCCAAGCAGAAAGTAGTATTTGTACAATGGTTATAGAACATTTTTTTCTTCACCTACAGTACTTCACAGTCTATGTATATTTTTTTTCTCCTGTCTCTTTTTGGCTCTTTTAAGTCTTTCAGGGTAAGAATAATAAGACCAGTTTGCCCTCAATAAAAATTAAATTTAAAATTGTTCCTCTGTGTTAACAGTTCAGTAAAAAATCTTCTTCGAGAATCAGTAAAATAGACTGGTAAAATGGTACAGTTTTTGTAAAGGTGTAAAATTAAATAAAAACCCCATAAATTTCTGGTTTCCTTGCACATTTATGTTCATCCAAAATCATGAATATTTTCATAAGACTGGAAATGTTAACCCTTAATCCTGAATTTGCAAAATTACAATAAAACACTTCAAAATTTGTTTGCTTAAGTATGTTCCTAGTCATACCAAACATTTGGCAACATTGCTCTGTTTTCCTACAAGATGACATTTTGACCCTTTCCAAGTTTTTGATGGGGCTATCTTAGAATTTCTTAATTTACAGAGTACTTTGAATCACTTTCTACTCAAAGATCAGTAATCAAAAGCATAAAAAACAGTACTGAACAGTACTAGAAGCTTCAGATGGATGTCCATCTCCCATGTGGAGCTGCAAAGTCATCCTGTTCTCAACTTTCCAGTAACAACCCTCAACTCCTAATTCAATGCATTTCAGTAAGGTTTACATATGACACAGGCCTGTGGGTCAAGGAAATGGGACTTCCTGCATGTTAATTTTTATTTTCCTGCAGTTACAGAGACATATAAACAGAGACCTGTTTTACTGTGTAATGCATGACTGAATTCACTATTATTTGAAGGTGAGAACTTTACACAATTATGAAATATACTTCTTATTAAAATTTGGTGGTATTTTAAAGACCCTTAAATGGAGGTGGCACCCAGCTCCTGCAAAAAACTATGAATATGGTGCTTAAGAAGCTCTTTGCTTCTTAATAACTCACCATCAATATCTTTCCAAACCTATACCCATAGACCCTTGTCTAAAAGGCACTATGATTTGGCTGAAAAATACAATCTCTGTGGATAAAATTCTTTCATCTTTACCAACCACTATTTTCATAAAAGATTTCTGTAGCCTACCTGTCTTCTAATACTAAGAAAATGGGAATACATCAACTACTTTATTTGTTTGGCAAATAGAAGATAAGTTGACCCATTTATTTACAGACTGAACAAGGCCAATCCATTTCATGCTGCAGCACTGACCCTTAACACAGATCCTGTGAATGAGCACTCCATTACAATATGTACAAGTGACCTTTAATTGCATTAATGGCTTTGTTGCATGTCTTTCCACTGCGACAACACAATTATGGTATAAATATTTCTGAACAACATAATTATTTGTTTAAAGAAAAAGATATATGAGTTCTGTTTACTGACAAGGAACTGTATTATAAGTGTTGAAGTTTAGAAAAACTGAATGGAGCCCTTATGTTATACTTGTATAATGTTTAACAACCCACAAACCAACATTAAATATGAAATAAATTTCAGATATTACAAGTCTTCATATGCTATCTAAACGTTAACGGTACCTTCCTGTATTCCTCTTCAGAATATTGAAATCATTTAATCAGTACTCAGTATCACACATTAAGAAGGTGACATTTTCAAACTAAATTTTTCCACGTTCACAAGATATGTGGTTTGAAATTCCATATGCTACATAAAATTTATTACTTGATTTCAGTTCTGTGTATCAGTAGCATTCAGTTTGTTTTTTTTTTTTCTTTTTAAGTAGGAGCACTCTTGAGTATTGTTTTACCTGAAGTTATTATAATTTAAAAATATCTCCCAAAACTTTATCTAAATCGTACTGTCACAATTTTAAATGCGTTTATTTATTCAAAATTGTTTGAAAGAATGTAATACATTTTTGACAGGCAGTCTTTTACAATATTGAAATCAAATCCTTGATTTCATCAAACCCTTCATATTCTGTGCCTTATTCCTGGAAGGCTCGTGCCAAAATGATTTAGTTTGATTTTCTTTAACAATGGTAGGTTGGCTTGACAGCATCTGACAAAACAATTCAGTGAAGTACACCATACCTGGTAAAGAGAACCTGAACTGGCTACTAGATGAAACAATGCATAATAGAGCTTGGAATTATGACAGAATTAGTTTTGCAGCAGAATCTTTTTGCAGTACTATTAATTTTAGATTAAGAAAATATTATGGTGCTCTAATTACTATCTTTAGATCTGTGTTTAAATAAGCCAGTGGTAATGTCTTTTTTAATATCATATGGAAAATGGACGGGGGAAAAAAATGAATGGAACAGTGGTTTGATTGGCATAAATTTCAGCTGAAGTTTATTACAATGTTTTACCTCTCTGTTAGAAAGTTTAGTTTTATAAGCAGAGCCATCTGCATTTGAGTCTGAAGTGGAGCAGCCAGTACTAGAGTGTGCCAGGTACGACGCTATCTGCTCAAGCCAGGCTGAGGAGAAAGGGAAGTTTTCTATCTAAGCCCCAAGGGTACTTGTGTTCCCAAATACATGGGGATGAGAGGTCCCAAAGATTTTAGTACACTCGAAAATCAAAGAAATACACTTTCTGTAACACTTCATAGAAGTTCTGTCTCACCTTTGAACCAGGAACATCTGTAAAGTTTCACCCACGCTCCAGGCACGGCACGGGCAGCCAGGCAGTCACAACCATGTTACCCTCTGGCTTGGGAAGAACAGGTTCCACTTTGAGGTTGTAAAGCCCTAAGACGGGGTTAAGTCTTGTAATGTCACCAGTGACCAGTCTTAAACTAGAGAGTTGCCTTTATCAATATACAAAGGTATATTTGACTAAGCTCCCAGTATTACATATATTAGCTTTGGTGTTACGTTGTGTGAACTTGACCTCAGCGAAGAAGAATTCATTTCTGTCTTTTACTGACCAATTAGCTACAGAGCTATCACCTTAGTCAAATTTCTAATAAACCAACATTTTGCCTTTTATCAGCTCTCAGGCTCACAGATTCTTTTTGTTAAAACATTGCCTATAATAGTTCATTAATTCAAGTGCATTTTTTTTGTTTACAAAATCAATCAACTTTATAAACATCAGCGAAATACCATCAGTATTAAGGTGAGTTATTAAGGAAGGTTGCTTCAAAATTTCTTGGAAGAAGCCTATAAGAAGTGATGCTACTAGAGGTGCAGTGGACACTTTCTAATTTGCACTGATACAGAGATTGGTGTGGCACGTGTCTATTCTAAACATATGCTGATCCCCTATATACTTGTGACAGGGCTGATTTGTTCCTCCAGAAGAAATAGCTCATGAATAATCCTAAACCATTATGTCTATACCTGTTCTTGATGTTTTTAAGGAGCATTTACAAAATGTTTTCTGGAGCACAGTTCTGGCACTCAGTGACATCACCATCTCCTGACTCACTTGGACCAAACTTGTGCTATGCTAACACCACACCGAGGCACTGTGGACATCAGTTCTGACTTGGTCTTACCCACTTGTTTTGGCAAATAATCTTTATCAGTGGCTAATTGCACTTCTCTTTTACAAATAAGTTTACCATTGTACAGTCTGTATAAGACAAGCAATGAAAAGGATAGAATGAAAAATAACCCATGTAGAAATACAGAGATTTCAGAAGGAAGCTACCTAAGATGTATTTCCTGTTTGTCATTTCTGAACTCATCATCTTAAAAGAAAAGACTTCTAAGTCTTCTTCCAAATACCAAGGCTGGACACATAACATACACACGAATCTATGAAGCTGCAATTAAATCTTGCTTATTTTGACAATCATTAATTTTCTTTTAATCCTTTACTGACAGATGAAGGAAGGAAAATATTTTAATGCCTTTGGAATCATACATTAATTTTACATTCTGTACAGACCCAATTGCTGGGTTTTGTGATTATATTTCCTTCCAAAGACATAACCTTCTACTCTGGCAATTACCACCAGGATAAATGCACTGCAGATGCTCCATGGCACCACACTGGATCTGCCCACCACTGAGAAACCATCAACTTTCCTGCCACAAGACTCCTCTAATTCTGACTTTCTTCTCCTGTTAGGAAACACCTCCCAGAAAAAAAATCTCCTGAACTCACACATTAAATTCTGGAAACTTACTTATTTTTGCCATGCGGCAATTATTTACTGTATATACAGCTGGCTTCAAACTGAGATGTCTTCTAAAAATTTTTATTTTGGTTTGCACAGGTCTTATATAGCCATTAAAAAGGAAGTCATATGAGCTGGCTCTTACTTGTGTAGTGATAAAAAGAAACAAAAATAAAAATTCACAAGAACTATACAAGACAAACTGTATTATACAACTTGTAGAAAAAGCTTATTCTCCATACTATTAACAATAGACTGTTATCTGAAGACTTAAAATATCAGCAGTAAAGTGAAACTAGGGAGCTAAAGAAAACCTTCACAAACTTTCCTATTTCCAAACATTTTATCTGAATTTATCAAAACCTCTAACTTCAAACACATAATTTCAGAGGTTTATGCTGACCAGACAGTAACGAAGGGAGTTAATCAAATATAAACCTTCTGCAACTGTCTTGTCAAACCAGGTAATGATGTCCTGCCAGCCAAACTCAGAGGGAACATGTGAAACAAATACAAAAGTAAACAGGCCTTAAGCTGCCCAAGGGAAAGTCAGCAAGATGGCAATTTCAATCATTTGGAATAATACTAAAGCAGCCTTAGGCTTTTCTCAGAATGGAAACATGTCACTGTTACTGCAATATTTCAACAAATCAGACTGCAAAAGAAAGGAACACTTATGTAATCGCAGCCGTGGAACAGTGCCTTACTCAAGGGTGAGGTGGAAAATAATTAAGAGGAAATTCCCTTTTTGTGAGTAATTGTAATTGTACCTAAATGACAAAGACAAACAATGTTTCCTTAGCAATTTTGAGGAGTGAAAAAGTCAAACTGAGGCACAGATTCCTTTAGTTTTGATAGAGGCGGCTTTGGAACGATGACGATAAAGTTCTATCAAATAAAACTATGAACACAAGATATGTTCCTATGATATTTACCAAATGTTAGTAGAAGTTACACTCGGAGCTACAAACAAAGCAACAAGTACTTCAAGAACAATTCTGCTGAAAAGTTTCATTAAGATGAATGGGCTGTCATATCATTTAACTGAGAAATCAAAAAATATTTCAAATATTTAGGGAACTTACCTAATCAGTAAACTTTCAGTATGTGTCTAGTCATGTAGCCATCTTTTAGTCAATCATCAGAAAATCAAAGGCAAATTGGCATGACTCAACCCAAACTTTAATACCGCATGATTGTGTCGTGTAAGCTTGTTTTGTGCGAGGGCTGCTGTGGTTTTAGCAGAGAGATTAACGACCGGACCTAAGCTGGCCTCCAAACCTTGCCCTGCTGATGCCTCAAGCCCTTTGAAGTCTGACCATCATACCTGGCAAAACAACAGTGGGAACTAGGCTGGTGTCAGATCTAATCAAGTTTCCTGCCTCAGCATAGCTAACTATGGGGTACACTAATTGGCCCAATTGCGGATTATACCTTTTGCTACAGATTCAAGACAATAATTTAGTCAAATGATGGTTTTTATCTCCTTCTAATTAAGATTCCAAAGTGGGAAGAAATAGGATTAGACAGGCTAACTTCAAAATTGTGTCCTTTAAAGTGGTATGCACATAAGATAGATCTCTGATAATATTGCATATAATAATGTATTGCTAGTAACTAAAGTGTGAAGATTTGGGAAAGCTTGATATAGCTACTGCACCTCTTACCCTAAACACGTAAGTTTTCCTGGAAAGGGTCTACCTCATAATTTACAAATGAAAAATGAACTCTCATAAATATTCATTGAAAAACATTTTTATGCTGAATTTTAAAAAAACCTGTTCAGAATACATTTCAGTCAGTCTTATTTTGATGAAGAAGATACAAGAAAAACTGAAACAGTTAAATGATTCTGTAGACTAGTCCCTCCCACAAAACTGCAATCTAATAAAATGGATTTGACATTTAAGGTTTTTTACTGATGAGGGTCAATCCATAAAGAGTTATTTAACTGGTGAGCAATCCAGAGATGAGAAAATCTATGTCCCATGCCCTTTAAATGGTAAAAAAAAGAATGGTCTAAAGATGAAATAGTTTTTTGGAGAAATTTTGCCATAAATCACAGGTTGTGTATTTCTCACTTTTCTTATGTAATTTGATTTTAAAGGGTCATTTCAAGTAGAGGTGAATATTTTTACCCTAAATTGTGTATATAACTAAGCATATGCTTTCCAAAAACTTGCACATAGTCAAAATATATTTTAATTAAGCTGCATACTAAAGAAGTCCTAAACTTTGCTGTACTTTGCATAAGGCACAGTTGTTTGTAATGCACAGAACCAAAGCTGACTGCTGACTCATCACATTCTAACTGCAGAAACCCATTTTAGAAGATTGTATTCACATCCATTCTTAATTCAATTTTCCCTTGCTCCCATTTTCTTATTGACCTCATTGCTCTCGTCAGCCTGGCTGCAGTCTGCCTCCCCTAATAGTATGAGGAAGAAAAACATACATATTATAGATTAGTGAAATGTGTACAGGAAGATCACAGTAAGACAGTGATCTGACATGTTCAAAGAGGGCTAGTTTGTGTCAGTTCAGCTTACAGAAAGCATATCTCTAACAAAACCTGAAGTTATTCAGAAGGGGCTGCAGCTGAGCAATGAAGGGGGAAATCATACAAGTGGGTCATCTATGCATGTCCAGGGCAACAGGTTGTTTCAAGAGTTCCACTGCACCTCTGCGTCCAATGCTTCTCCTCCACAGCTAACTCAACTTTTTGCAGAGCCTTCTGCTAAGGGTTTTTTCTGTGTGTGTGTGTTTGTTTGTTTTTTTTTTTTTTTCTCCAAATTACATTACAAATTAGAATCCCAAACACAACTAAGAGAAAAAAATTATATTCTGAGTCAGGATTCACAGTGAGGAACCCCCCCCCAGTTATTCTAATTCACAGATATAATAAATGAGAATTTACTATGCTGTGAAATGAGGGTGCACGCTTTTCTGTGCTTCTGAAAACAGTAAGAACATTTGTATTTTAAAACCAAACACAGACTATTAAGTTTTTTGTTTCTAATGTACTGCCCACAAGCAGTTGTTAAAATGGTTTAATACCTCACAATGCCTGGTTTCACTAACCACATTCCCTGGAAAGTGGGAAAGTTATAAAGGAATGTCTCTGGGACAAAAGGCCTCCTTTACGTATTTGCCTTTAAGTGGCTTCTGAAGAGGATACCTCTAGTTGAGAAACTTCTAGCACTCATGCAGAGATGACCTGCATGAAGAACTGGCTGCCTGATTAACTATTAACTACTCTCAATAGGATTAGATAATTAAAGACATTGATGACCATTAATTAGGAGGAGGGCACCTTAATTTGTCACTTGATAGGGCCCTTTCAATGATTTATAGGTTAGGGCTACTTGCAATTGTGAAAGGGAGGGGGCAGTGAAGAGAGAGAACCCTTAAGTTACCTTATCAAGTGGCCAGCTAAAAAGGGCAGAGGGTCAAATAAGGGCCAAAGTGGTCACTTAAGGGTGAAGTCCCAAACACCAAAGCTGTGCCAAGCCACATTGACCATCATTTGGTGATGGAGTAAAAAATATGCTAATTTATTGGTGGCAATTCTCTCTTTTTATGGTTTCAAGCAGTTAAGACAAGTGGCCTGCTTAAGAGCTTTTCATTTGAAAAGAGATTAAACAAAATGGTTTGTCAGGGATGCCTGGCTATTTTATGTCTTTGTTAAAAAAAAAATTCACCCAGACTGTACCAATGACTATCACATCACCCTGAAAGCCATCTTCCATCTCTAAGCACTACTTGGTTAATAAATACATCGGCTCTAATTGCTTAATAGTGCTATGTTCATTTGCTCTTTAGCAAGATTAAAATGAAATACATCTTTTGTATTACTGCCTTCTATCAAGACTGTCTGCATAAAGGTCACAGAAAAAAGTTTAAATTTAGTAGGAAATTTACTTAAGGACATTAGTGTAAATGATACTGTGTTTAAAATGACATAAAAGAGCGAAAGGTGATTTCAGTAATGCAAAGAAAATGGTTTCTGAATACTGATAAGGACACTTATCCCTCATACCACACACAATTTTAGGCAGCATTATACATTAAAATCCCTCTACTGGGGTAATAACATGTAGCTACTTTCCCACCCACTAACACAAGTAAGAGCAAGTCATTAACATTTAATTAAACATGCTCCTGACATCCTTAGAAACATGTCACGCTTTGTTATTGAAGGTTGTGGCCTACTTTCTATGTACATTTTAAACCAAAATAAACTATTTATAACAGACCGATTTAGTGCAGCAAAGGAGACATTTTTAATTAGAATGCATATCACAATATTTTATAAACCAGTTCTGAACAGCAAAACCAGAATGAAATGAATTTACAACATCTGATGCATATTGTATGTATGTCACAAAACGAAACATAAGAGATGGGATTAGCTCCACCTTTTGGGTTCTAAATAGTGAAACAAAACTGTTTTTCTTACCTCAATGGTGAACAGCTTCCTTTTTAATCTAAAAGCCAGGTCCTTCGTGTCTGACACATCACAGATCAAGCTATTAAGCCGAGGAATCTGATGTACATGAACCAAACCTTGTGGAAAGAAAGAGCAAAGAAGGGAGAAAAAAAATTAAGAAAACGCTGTCATCTAGATGCATAAATTAGTCTTACTGCAGAATTCTGTATATTTACACACAGTCATCCTCCCCTTTTTAAACTGGAGCTTACTACCAGGAGCAATGAAGCAAACGGTGCGATTATACTCAAGTAATCAAGCAGAATAAGATAAACAGAAATCCTTGTGCGAGGAAAACTAATTGCACTTTGGTACAGAAGTACAGATGTAAAGAGGGATCTTAATACTTGTCAAAACTACAGCTGGTTTGTGTGTGATTTTCTCTTGTATTTACAGTAAGCAAATATGGCTATCACCTTGCATGCTGCCCACGGCACCACCGAGTGATCTTTATTTTATTAAATGCACCAGTAAGCAGCTAGCAAAACAAGGCTTATGGGTTACTGATAACCACTGAAGCTCTAATGAGAAGTACTTTGTTTTGCACCCTGAAAATGACTTCTAGAAAGTTTCTGGAAAATACTGATTTAGATCATGTTTTCCAATAAATTTTAACCCCTGTGTGATCCTAGGAGAAAGACCTTTTTTTTGCATGCAGGAGGCTTATATAGCTGCTTAGATGTTTTTAACAGTACTAGATGCACTGCAAGCTCTGCATTCTGTCAGCTGCAACTCAAGCTGATTTTTTCTGACAAGGACGCTGGATGGTTTTTGTGCAGCCTAATATAGTTTCTGAACAACCTAAGGGTGATTTTCTACATCTGAAAACCAGGAAAATTCTACAGGGCTTCTCAATTACTGGCCTATATTTGCTATTCATAAAGCCAGCGTCTAAATGGAAATACTGAACATTTAGAAAAAGCATCTGATGTGAAAACAGCAGCTGTAAGAAAAACCCCAAACACTATAAATCTAATTTAAAAATAAGGCAGGGGCTTCTTCATGGTTTTATCTATTTTTTTTTAAAGGAAGAAAGTTTCTTAAAATTGAAATACTTTTAAAAGCATAATTCTCATTGGGACTAATTACAAATTTTCAATAATATTAGAAAAATATTTTGACACTTTGAAACCTTCTATCCCTTCCTCCAATCTGGTGACATATAAGAATTATTTGTTTAGCTTTTGACGTAAAAATAGAATTGTTATATATAGGAACAGCAGGTATAACACAGGACTGCTTACATACAGTATTCTAAAAATTTTATGTAAGGATCATCTATACCATTCTTTTGTTATCGATTTTTCCAACCACATAAATCTGCAGGCAGCTTAATAAAATTATTAATTCAGGATTTATTAAATAATGCAATAATGTAATAAAATTTCCCCTCAGTACTGCCAAGATCTTCCAATAGCTGCAGTAAATAAATAATCTTAAAAATATTCTTCATAAAACAAAATAATGAAGTTAAAACTGCTAAAAGTATCTATTTTTAGAATGTTAAATTAAGGTTTATAAACCTCAAAAGCTATGTATATTGGCATATAATTTTTATCAAGTAGTACCCAAAATGATTTAGCATACATTTTTATAGAAAACCAGGAAATAACTGCTAAAACACACATTGTCTTAAAGGATCTCCTAAGTACTGAGAAAAGGAGTATCAAAGTGACAGAATTATGTTAGCATAAACAAATGCCCCATCATGATTATACAGTTGGAAAAATAATTAGGCAAATTATTCCAGCTTTTGTTCACGGTTTCTTTTTCATTCACCTTTTTTCAGATAATGAAATGTGCACTATTTTCATAACCAAAAAGATTTTTCTCTGATTTAGTAATTACAGCCTGCATACACACAGTGGTTTCTATATGTTCTGCTTGGAAAAATACTGCCACATTCTTACATGTTTACAGCAGGTTTTGGATAAGCAGTTTACTTTCAGCTAAAGGTTTCCATGGAACTACAGTAGTATCACAATAATACTAGCTGTAATTTATGCACACCCGGAGCACTGCTCTGGATTAGCTAAAACTGTTTGTTATTCACTGCTTTGGCTATGCATAACTTCTAATCTAATCTTTTAAAATTTAAATAGTTCTGCTGCAGTGGTGAACAAAATATTTGGGAAACAGAATGCAAGATTAAACACCATTACACATTTTGAAGATAAATCACTTGAAAGGCTACATGAGTTTTTACCCAAATTAGTTTCATATTTTACACATATCCACATACATTTCTTTAAATGTGTTGTGCTGTAACTTACAGCTGAAAAACAGAACATTATTTTTAGATAAAATTTATATAGCACATCATTTAGCAGTTTATTCTTGTTAATATAATATATGTTTTCCATGTTCTCTATTTAAAACTTGGCAGATCAAAAGTATTGATTTCATGACAAGTTCAGCTCGCTGGTCAGATGATTGCCAAGCCTCCTCTGCATGTGAATTCCCCAAAGCCTGCCTGTTGAGATGTACGTCTGACTGAGCCGTGCCTCAGTAATATGGCTTGACAACATGCAAGGAGTTGCCATGTTTCCTTTGCAGCCTTAATGCACTTTACTGAAAATTTTCCTAACTCAAGAAGGGTTAGCAAGGAGAAACATTTAGGAGGTATATTCCAAAATGAAATCAAATGCTACTTTATAGCAGATGCCCTATTGGAGGGTAAGCCGCTAAGTGCCCTAGAAACACTCAGGGCAGACTTTGTGCATTGCTAAAGTTGGAACTTACCCTGGTAATCCTTGTATAATGGATTGGTTTCTCTCTCAGAGCCAATAAATGATTCAAGACCAACTACCATATCTGACAAGTTTGTTACACGTTCCATAATTGCTTTATTCTGTAAGACATGGAAACAAAATACACATCCTATGTGATGAAAAAGGTAATTAACGTTCATAGAGTACGCCTTGGTCTTCTCAATGACAAACTGGAGGAAAAATAGGTCATCGATACTTAGAAATAACCTTAGTGGGCTTTTTTTCTTTAAAAAAAAAAAGACTTGAAATTTCTGTCTGAAGAAAACAAACACTTGACAAGAAGAAACAATAAAAGGCCTAACTGAGGACTAAATTCTTACTAAATCTTCGTAACATAAGCATTTGCTCACATCAGAGACATCTACAAGCTATGTAGCCGTTAAGCACCTCTCATTGACTTCTCCTATGAGCCAGATGCCCAGCTTTTGTTTGTTTTCTAAAAATCTTGGGGTTTAATACACTTTGGCATATCACCTCTAATATTTTGAGCAAGCACAATGCACAAGATTATTCGTTTTGGTCATCAGTCAAACAACATGGAAACTCTTTGTCCAGTATTTTTCTTTCCAGAAGTTCCTCTCTACACAACATCTGAATCTAAAGCTTCAAGCTGCATTACCAGTTCTCAATATATTTGTGATTTGTAAGTGATGCCTTAAGTCTTATGCAACAATGCACTGCCACATGCCTTAAATAAGCTGTTTCCCGCATAGTTTTCTTTACTTAATTTTATATAGCAGAAACCAACAAAGGTCACAACAGAGATCTTCAGATGTAACTCAGGATAAAATGTTCTTAAATGATTTGATGATGGCAGTATTTAATGAGAAAAAAAAAAAAAAGACGACAAATGTGTGCTAAAAAGCAAAATATTTCTTTAAGATGAGTAGTTATCTTAAAAGTGCTTGGACAGCTGCTTGATGGCTGTAGGTGCTATACCTATAATATCTTCAGGGGTATGAAGACCAGTTACTTCAAAATAACTATTCCAAGTATGAATAATTTGCTCTGCAGCTCCAAGTTACAGTTTTGCAGTTTTTAATAATTTTAAAGCATTTTGTACATTCTGCACTTCTCATAAACTCTATGACTGACACTTATTATGAAAGGTCAACTTAATCACTTGTAAACTAGTTTATAATAAAAATTTATAAAGTTATTTGGAGCAGAGAGAAGGGAAGCATCCCTAGATATGTTAGAAAAGTCTACGCATTGTACTGACCTACACGTTTACTATAATGGTGATCAATAAACCAATTGGTCTCATGAACCCACATTCCAGTAACAGTGTTGTTTCCTAGCCACAGAGAAAGAAGCCTACAAAGCTGACATGAAAGGTGAACATTTTTTACTCCCATCAAAGAATAATCTGAATTTGTTTTTTTGACTGCTGGATAAAGTAAGGTGGGGTCTGTCCTGCACAGCCAAATCTGCTCAGGATACAGGGTCTAAATCCACCAATCCCATGGTACCTTTATACCCCCTCCCTTGCCCACCTTATGAGCCAGATGGCATTAAATCCTGGGGACTGGTCTCTTTTCAAAGCCTCTACTTGTGCACAGGCCAAAATTATCCATCCCCATGGAATCAGGGAACTTCTATTTTACTCACAAAGTTCAATGATGGATAATGATCAAACAGTGCTTTACTACAGACTTCCCCTTCTGAGCAATAACATAGGTGATCTGAGGTAAAAGAACACCACCTACATATCAATCCCTAAACTTCATTATTATATTCACCCCCGAAATATTAAAGCCGACTTGCAAATTATATCCTCTTCTAAGAAGACAGAGACAGGTTATTGTATTTTAATTGAAACTTTGTTCACATTATTCTACAGGGGCACGCATGTAAGGAACATAAACCTGAAGCAGGCAGTGACCTCTGTAAGCACACAGACCAGAAATTACTGTATTTTGCCAGTTTTCAGAAGGCTGCTGGAAGTTATTTGTATAAGCAAGAAATACAAAATTGTTAAGTAAATAAATGAGCACTGAGTATTTCTGGAAGCTAACCTATTGGTATAGAAAAAATATTCTATCATTTGAATATCATTTGCTGACCATCGTTTTTGCTTGCTGGTTTTGATAACAATGGGTTACAGAAACTGTGGATGGAAAAACGCTTCATCATTGGCAAGGTATCCTCACCATGAACAGTCCTGCAAATCACAAGAGTAACATCTTCTCTATTTTGTCGTAGTTCTCAAAAGATTAAAGTGAGGGACAGCAATTAAATATTTGCCTAATGATACATACTTCAATATATTTGCTTCAGCTCTTCTGAACAGGTTTCCTTTCTTAAATTGTAGTCTGTTTGCCCACATTGATATTGGTTTTGTTTTTAAGATGTGTCAAAATATTCTCCTGGCTTAATGCAGTGTATCTTGGGAAGTATTTTGCACAGTGACTCTCCATACCAAACAGACATTTGCTTATGTGGCATTGTTGCCACAGATCTGTATCTATCATGTATTTTCTAGTTTGCAGTGTTCAGCACATTAATGTCCAATCAAAGCTGACGTCAGCACACAGATAGTTGTGATGTATGGCATACTGACATAAACACACAAATCATGTTGCCCCATCTGGGCCTGAAAATTTAACAGAGCTCCAGATCTTCCTCCAGCCCCACACAAATCTACCTCCTGCTTCTGGCACAAACTTGGCAGCTCTGGAGGTGAGCCAGGACATGGTTAGGAGGGAAGCCAGGAATGGGGAGATTGAGAGAAAGAGTTTGTTGGCAGCTAGAAGAGGTATTGTTTTAAATTACGCTAAAAAATAAAAAAAAAAAACCACCAAACCCAACCCAGTTCTGGAAAGTTTTCAGTCTTGCTAGATGTACTGCAGTTTTTCTAAATTAGTTAGTTCAGCCAAAATATAATTATTCTAACAACATGGTAGCAACCCTGTTGTGCAGGCTGGGCTGGGCATCCATTCTATATCTTACTTTGTGCTCATTGTTTTAGACAGACATTTTATTTTAAGTGCAAACTTGCAATATTTGGGCTCAACCAAAGTGTACTTTCAAAACAGTGTCTCAAGAAAATCCACGTAGCTAGTCAGATATGTAAATGGGAACTATACGGATGTGTTTAATCAGCTTTTTGGAAGAGCAATTATGGAAAAAGAATGCTTTGTCCTAGTGATTTATTTGCAGAATCTACATAGCTTTGAGTAATTATTTGTACGTGTTTAAAAATACTTATTTACAAATAAAGCAGTTCAAAATGTGTCATTTTCTGTGTCTGAGTATAAAGCACAGTATTCTACCAGCACAAATATATGAATAGCCTGTATGCTCAAACTTACAGACTGAAATTAATACTGTGTTTCTACTGGATTGAGTTCTTAATGTACCACAACTTTATCATTACTACTATTAATCAAATCAATCTTGGTTCATCTGGATTCCATATTAGGAAAAAAATCTGTCTTTTCTACTCTGCTCTTATTTCTAGTTCTTCCCTGATTTCCTGTCAAAATTTTTCTAACACCCAAAAATATGTCCTCCCATTTTTGTTTTGTCAGTTTCTAAAGAAATTAAAAACCTCACAAAATGTACATAAGAAAAATAATTAAATTCTCACTCCTTGTGCTGCATTAGGTAAAGAAAAGTCAAAGAATGGAAAATTTTCTTAGAATGGCTTCAACATTTCTACACGGTACATAGAAACAATCTCAAATTTTTGAAGGAAAACAAAATACTCATACTGAAGATCTACAGTGATACTAGCACCTGTATAAATACATTAAGCTCCTGAATCACATGGGTTTTGTGTATTTGCATTTGTATTCTGATTAATTCATTAATATAATTTTAATACTGATTTATATATTGAATTGAAAGGACACTATTTTAAGACTATGTTTCTTTTCAAGGAGGCATTAGGCCTATATTTTGGTGGATGGCTGTACTTGACTTCTGTATCTTTACCTTCTGGTAATCTAATCCCATCACTGATTTTAATTTCAAACTTTTAGTTAAGAGTTAATACATTGAATCCTAAAAAGGTTTTCATCACCTATGAAACTACTTAAAAACAACTGCTAGCACTGGGATGAAGCCCTGTTTAGATGGTGTGTTGCATGCATTCCATATGACAGCACAGACTTTAAAGGGGAATTCAGATACTGCCACTAAGTCCAGGTAGAACTGTTGTAGGCAACAATTTCTGTTGTTACCCACAGGTGAGTCCAGTAATCCTGACACTTCATTTGAAAAAGGTTCTCAACAATAAACAGCAAGAAAGCGAGTTCATATGTATGTAAAACGTTCATAGTAATACGAACCCTATGAACTTAAAGTAAATTTTAGTGCATGAATTTTCAAAACGGCACAAAAATTAGTTGTGCCTTTTTTTGTTTCTGTTACATTCTGTAATAAAGCTGAAGTAAGATTAGTACTATAGTGTGGGCAGCCACATTGGACTACAATGAAACACTGCTGGATGTTTGATAGATGGAATAAGTTTGATAGATCATCACACAATGATGAGGTAATTACTTCACAAAATACAAATATTTACCACTTGTCATTACTACTTAATCTCCAAAGTATTTTAAAGTGAAAAGATAAATTATTAAGAAACATCCCTTAAATATTTATTAGCATTTGTTAATAATTACTGCTCAGAAAATCACAGAATTACCCATACATTTTAGTTTGGTAAAGAAAGTTAGGTGTCAGGCCCTTGTGCTAGTTTTACAGAGATACAGTTTGTGCACCTTTTCATTACTCACAAACCCTGAAAATAAAAGATTAATAACTGCTCTGCCAAAAAGTATTAGATCAGTCATTAAGAAAAACTGTAAAGTATCAAATTCTGTACTTATTCTGACTCCAAGTTGATGAGTGCTGTTGTTCTTAGTGCTTGCACATGTCAAATCTACTAACGGAACTTTGACTCTTGGTTCCAAATGAATGTACACTCAGCTCACTGGAATATTAGAGGAGCTACAGTACATTAACAAATTTTGGGATGTAAAAGCCTGTATCATTATCACAAGAAAACTGAATACAAGTGGTATGTCTTTGCTGGAAGACAGATATCCTAGAAATATACTTCAAGGATTTTCTACAAACTGTGATGCCTTTAGTGATGAGAAATTCACATTTGGGGATTTTGACTACAATAGAACTTAAGTATAAATGTTTGTTCATATGCCTGAAATCACAGAAGTATTGAGTTCAGTTTTTTGTGTATATGTACAATGTATTACACAGGCTAATTCCAAGCAATGAATAGTATCTTTGAATAATTTTATCCAAGTTACAGAAGCAAAGAAAGGACACATAACAGAGAGATGAGGAGGTAATTAGATGCAACGTACTTGTAAAAATGGGAAGGGAATAACAAAGCATCTGTTGGCCAATATGTTACACGACGTATTAATTCCAGATTTTGGTTGTTCTTTTAAAGTTGCTTTTAATAATGTTTGTCCTGATAGACTATATAAACTCAAGAGTCTTTAAAACGTGTAACTAGGTAGAACTAGTATTTTTTGTTTCTTAAAAATTCACAACATTTGAGTTATGGGTCCCTAGTCTTACATATACACCACTGTCACTGATATGGGAACTCTGCAATGTTACTACCAAATATACCAGATGAAGGTGGATGCCACAGTAGCCAATGAAAAAACTTCTGGATGAATTTTCAGGAAAAAAAAAATCAGCCAGGAAATAAAAACTAAATATCACACTAAAAAAAAATATCTTTGGCTCTTCAGTGAAAATAGGTGGCCTGGATTTCCCAATTACTTGAGCTAGAAATGCCAGCAAACCTTGGCACCCTACAAAATAGAAAGTATGTCTGTTTTGCCATCGGAGGAAAGACCTAAAGGCCAACAGTAAGATGAGTGATGAATCAACAGAGATAAAACAAGCAAGTCAATAAGAGTTGGTGCTGAGGCACACAAAACCAGAAGTGAGAACAAAGACTATGGAGTTTAAAACAAACTTTCCATCTGTTGATCTCCAAGTGCTTTACAAAAGACAGGCAAGTGCTGCATTCCTCATTTACAAGTCATGTAACAAGCACAAAGATGACATGTGAGTTGTCCAAAGTCACAAGCCACTCAAGAGTGGGAATGGAACTCAGCCTTTTGTTGGAGCCCTGTCTACATGCCCCTGTTTGAAGCTTGGTTTGGGAAGCTGTATCTATGGCTTTAGGGTACCAGGAAAGTATTTGGTGGTATCATGAAGATGATGTGGAAGTCAAAGCCCAGAAAGATGTGTGCTGAAAATCCCATTATTATCTGGCTGAAAGAGGTGACAGATGTACAAGGTATTAAAAGGTGACATTTTTTTGAGCTGAATCCCTGCTCAGGGCTTTTCTCTTCTGACTATTCCCTTAGCATTCAGTAGCTGAAAGCAAAGGCTGCATGTGACTAGGAATGGCTCAGAGGTACAGGGCTCTTGCATGAGTCCTGCTGCAGTGGGTAGATGAAATAAGCTTGATTGAGCCCTTCTTCAGTTATGGGTGAGAAGCTGGGAAGAAATTAGTACAAGATCTGGGCTGAGATGAGCTCAGCATCTCCCCTGAACACTATCCAGTCCTTATTAATGAGATTGTCTCACCATTATAAAAGCATATACATGGAAAACTGTATATTATTATTTGTCGTTAATTTGTTTAAATGATCATTTCATTTTTGTGACGATTTGTTCACAAAATTGAACACATAAAATATTCAATGCTACAAGTAGACTGAAAGAATGAGAGTCATATTATAAAAGAGCCATAACACACCTACTGAATTGAATATATTTGAGAACAACTGGCTTAGCTAAAATCCTCTGACTCCATTGGGAATTATTAATTATAAGGAAAAGGTTTAAGAGTTCATTTTGTTGCCATTTTGACTGAAAAAAAAAAATCATTGCTGTTTGCTTACCAATTCAGAAGAGCTAACTATTGCTGCAACTATAATTCTTAAACAGTGAATCCCATTTTATTCACAGGTGACCAAAAATATCCTCCACTATTATGTCAATCAATAGTACAAAAGTACTAAAAGGAACATCTGATTGATCTTGGTAATCAAATGGCAAGATTCTGAAATATAAAATCATTAAAAAACCGAATCCCTTATTCAGTATAAAATTATAGGCTGTCATCAGGAGCAGGCTGGCAAAGCTAGGTCCAGATGGGAAACTGGCTGGGCAATAAGAAGAGGTAGGGTGGAAATGATGGGTAGGCTGGAAACGATGTGAACCTAAGGAAAGACATGACTGCTCCCTCTGCTGGCAAGGTCCTCACCTGCTTTAATTTTTAACTAATGAGTAGGCATTTCTTTAATTATTTAGCATCAAGCCAATAAATAATGCAGAATGTTCCTTCCTCAGTCTGTTGCTGTGTGTTTGCACATTTTTGAACTTATGGTGCCCTATTTCACTAGAGTAATTTGCCATAGAATTAAGGCTCTGATGGATAGCTAATGGTAGTAAAACTGGCTTTATATTTTAATAGTTCATAAAATGAAGGGTAAGATTAAGCTATTTAACCTTAAAAATATCCTGTTTTACAATGTATACATATTTTTGTATTTAATTTACATATTTTATAATATTACGATAAATTGCTTGTCATATTGTACTGTAACAAGAACCTTTCTATGTAGCAGTAAGATACTATGAAATGAAACATTCTGCAACACAAACATACTAAATTACACATCATCCCAAAAAAGTGTCATTCTTCCAGGAACAAAATTCATGACCAGAGGATTCAGCAATAATGTTTGTATTAAAACTTAATTAAAGGATGAAGATAAGTAGTTCATTACTTGATTTCTGATATAAATTAATAGCTGTAGTAAGAACATTTAGAAAAAATCTGTTCTAGGATTTTGGCCTACAACCAGAAGCTCCCAGAACAGGAGGGATCAGCTTTTTTTGCCCACTGTTCTCATCTGAATCCTGGCTGAAAAGCTACTCCAGCTCCCAGCTTTCCAGAAGGCTCCATCCCAGGAATCCTCGCCTGCCATTTGGTTTGCTGATTTTAATCTCACAGGACTTTCTTACAGTGGCTCAACTATGCTGAACTGGCACTTGCTCCTAGAAGTGAGTTATTATTAAACTTGTAGGTCAATTGTGGCACTAACAACTCTTTGGAAGCTTTCAGCCACGGTGTACAATTTGCTGGTCTAATTAAATATTAATTCTAAGTGTTACATTCTGTGGCTAAGAGCTTTTATTTTCCATCATCAGTCTGGAAGAGAAAGAGGTTACAAGGCTAATTTAATCTCTTTTTTTTTTTCCCCCTTAGCATTAAAGCTTAACTACACAGGCACAAAAACATCATTAAAGATGCAGTATTCCTTTTTATTATGATTATATTGTAATTAATAGAGCAGGTCTAAACAAAAAGATGTAAAATTAGATTTAGAAATTTCAAGGTTTTTAAACAACACCACAAGTTCACATAAAAATGTTTCTAGGCAAACACTGCACAGAAATTCAATATTCAGTTATTTGAAAATCTTTTAAGATGGGAATTACATATACAATAATTTAAATATAAAATGCTTTTACACAGACTTATGTTCTTTTTTCCAAAATAAAAGAAAAAACAGATAAACCCCATATTTAATGCTAAATTCATAGGGCATTTTTTTTCAAGAGCTCGTACTTATATGTATGCAAAAAAAAAGTACTGCTTCAGAAAAACAACACTATCTTTCATTTTCTATCAGTATTACTTGCTTAAAGCAGATAGTTACTCTGTCTTGCATTATTTAAAGACACTCTTCTAATCTTTAGTTATCAGTGTCCAAATGGGCTCAATACATGAGGCTCTTTCCTTCTGCTTCCATAACAGTTGTGTCCATGTCTGGACACTGGGCATTATATTAACTACTTAGTCCAGTAGCCAAAAGATTCCATATGCTTGAACAGATGACTATCTCCATACTGTGATCGGATATTTAACTGTTTAGGTTTAATATTGCAGTTGAAAGATTCTGTTCTAAATCTTACCTAATTTTTTAAAGTTTTCACAGGGGTATTTTCAGATTACACACACAAAACAAAAATAAAATTGCAATGTTGTTTATACTCATTAACTTTTGAAGTTTAACATACTCATTTTGGAAAAGTGATTTTTTTTCATTAAAAGTGTGTTGATGAGATGGTGATAAGGATGTGTATATAGTGTCCTTCTAACAAGTGAAATTTATTAGAAAGAGAAGGCTGATTTAGGCATGCAGTTTTAACATACAATGTTCACCATAATATACCTAAGTCAGTTAAAAGACAATTAACATGTAGGTACAAAAATAAGCTCCAAGTGTATATTAGATTTGTTTTTGAAAGGCATAGTTGTTACCAGATCAGAAGTTGTAGAGGTAGAATACAGCCTGTTGGCAACCATAAATTTATTTTAGGAAACAGCAAAGTATTTCTATTTTTCCTGTAATATGATTAGCAAATACTATCAATAACAATAGAAATTGAAAACATAATTACTTACTGTAATTTAAATTTTGAATTATACATTGTTCTGAGCTTCCTATTTGATCTTAATTTTAAGGATGCTTTTATGAATGTCTAGCAGATCCAAACCTGAATATTCACATCTGAAAACTAAGTGGATACCTGTCATAAACTCACGACTCTCAATATGTCTTTTGTATGGTTGTTAAACTGTATTTATCACACACAAAAAAAGGTAACATTAAAAGGCAAGGTAAAGGTAACATTAAAAACCCCCAACAGATAAAATGTGAAGACCATTTCATCTTCATATTTTCTATTTTGAAGAGAATTTTGAAAGCTGGCTTAACTATGATACAGAATCTGCATGACATTTGATCTCAATACAAATTAGTGTGCAGTGGCTATCCCCTCAAATACATTTGAAGATTATTCATCTTTTCTTACTTGTGAACTCGGAAGTTAGTTTTAAGGCAGACAATCATTCTTAGCTCTTGTCATAGGGATAAAGATTTCAAACTATGAGAAATTCACACGCTCTAGGTGTTCACATCTTATAATCCTGCCTTAGCAGTGGACTCTAGAGCACTCTATGTCTTGACTTTGAGTTTAGCTGCTAAACTACTCAGTGTGAACACAAAAGGCTATGGTTGTGAAGAGGTTTGTTTCTGAATTTTTCTACGCTGAAACATACAGTAACTTACACACTTCAGTGAATTCAAAGCATCAGAACATTAATATTGTAGGAAATTAATTTTTTAACATACTGGACGAAATAATGAAAATACCTTGCTAAACAGAACTTCAGACTCTGAGGACAGGTTCTGTAACAAGACTTATTCATACTGACTTTTCATTAGTCAATTAATTTCCCTTGGTACATGCTGACTAATATGGTTGTTAGTCCTTACCAGTAATACATCTTCAAGCTGAAAATAAAGGAAGGCTTTAATAAAAGTGTTATGCTTTCTCCCAAAGAATATAATAACGTACTCAAAAACAAATATTACTTCAGGGATATAAAATTGAGAAGAACAGGAACAGAATTATGAACAATATTTTGTATTTCTGGGGTAAGATGTTTTTGGATTTATTGATGATTTCTAGTAATTAAAGAAAAAGAAGAAAATACAATATGAAAATATTTTAACTTCTCATTTAGGTCTTTTGCAAGTATAAAACAGTGACATTAAAGTCCTTTATGTCACACCCTGTAGCACAGAAAGTTATTTTTTTTAAAAAATTAGGTACTAAACCACACAGATTATCAAGATACAGAAAAAGAGTCTTTACTTGTTTGTATAATATTCCTTAAATTTGGAAAGTGTAACAATAAATGAAACGCCTCTTCAGTCTCCCTCCTTGATCAATGCTAGATTTAAAACGTGGCAGTAATTCTCCCTTTTCAAATGCACCATCTGATTTCATAGGCAGAATTCATTTTCAAGAAGCCGTAGAATGACTTGAAAAATAACCTTCCATCAACTATTTTAATCATACTCATAAGTATCTCAATATTTATTACCTGACAGACAGTGTAAGATAAGAGTATGTTCAATCAGTACAAAATATCAATCAAGTAAAACTTGTCACGCATCATCTGAATAAATTTCATAAATGGATAAGTTTTTAGTGTCATTTTATTGAAATCCTCCTTCAGAATAATCTATTCTTATTTTTGTGTTTGAGAAAAGAGAATTTTCTTTTTTCTTCATACACTGTTTGCACAAGGAGCGTTGTCAATAAAGTACAAAATCTGTGTTTTTAGTGGACTACAATATCTTTAAATTATTAAAAAAACCCCTCTGTATGCAAGCATTCTTTTGGGTAAAATTGTACTTTTTACCATAATACAGAAGACTGTGAAGACATCCAGTGTCCCCTCAAACTGAGTGAATAAGCATCAGCTTTGGATAAATGCGATTCAAAGTTATTAAATCAAAGACAATGAATAGCTGAAATAATGAAAGAGCCACGTTGGTGGATGTGTACCACAGAGGGGGAAGCATCAAGAACAAAATCACCGTTTAATATTTCATACTCAAAGAGACAAATCAGACATTAGAATGTAGGAAAGTGAACAAACTGTAACAGCATGAATGTGTTACATTTACAGTAACAAAGTAAAATAGCACTAAAAAAGTGTGACTGTTTGAAGGTAGATCAAGGAGGCGGCACGAGAAAAATTATAAAACAATCAGAATACAGAAATGATAAAATAGGAAGCCTCACCTCATTGTCTCAGCAGCCAAGAAAGAAGATAAAATTTATGAAAACTAAAGGCAAATTAAACTTTTGGACAAAGGAAGAAACCAGGTGGATTTAATTTGTGGAATGCACTGTCACAGTGCAGCATGTGAAGTGTTTGGCAAAATATATAGAAGAAGCCAGTCTCAAAGTATATGTGTATGTATATATATGCATTATTTGTACACCACGTATTAAAAATATACCTGGGTTGGAAAGACATTGTCTCTGTTGAAAATCAGTACTACCAATTGTGAGTTTTATTCCTTCTTCACTAGAGTAATTGGTACTGGGGGCTGATAAGAGACAAGATGTGGTACAAGTCACTACTAAGAATCTTTTTTTTCCAAGACAAAGCAGGTGCAAATGGAACTACTTTTCTGTACATGTTATGCAGACAAAACCTTGATTAAAATGTGATTTTGAACTTATATTTACCTTCATGGAAATGACTCATGTAAAGAATTTACTTGTAGATCACCTAATTAATACAGTTGGGAAGGCTAAAGATAACATAGAAAATACAGTAACAGTAGTTCTGGGAATAAATGTGGAATTCACTACATCTTGAGAAAAACAGTGAGCATTTTCTATGCCTTCAGTGACTTTCAGATTGAGCATATGCTAGAACCCACTCTGATCAAATTAAATACAAATACAGAAATGCACTTGGAAAAAAAAAAAAATCCCCTCTCATTCTCTTGGAAAGATATTTTCTTTACTTTTTCAATCCAGCAAGAAACCTCAGCAACAGAATGGTGACTAGCTGGGTTGTGAGAATGTGAGCAGCTGCTGTTATTATAACTAAAGGTCTGTCTACGGCTTGAGCCTGAGAGACCACATGTTCGGCTGTCCTCTCATCTTGCCATCCTCACCAATTAACTATTAACATGGAGGGCTGTACACATGCTCTCAGGGGCTCTTTAACAGGCTTCTTGGAGAGTGGAACAACTACACAGCAGGGCTCTGGGAACTGAGTAATGTGGGGTATAAGGAACCCTCAGCAGCTTTGCTCCTCCTAATGACAGTTTTCTCCATAGTTTAGTGCTTAAAGAAGGATACATGAAATTTAACAATTTAAAAAAAAAATGCTCTCATTTGTTTAAGGCTGCTAAGTAATGATTCTGGAAATAACATTCCTTCTTATGTTTTTTTTTTTTTTTTTTTTTTTTTTTTTTTTTTTTTTTTTTTTTTTTTTTTTTTTTTTTTTTTAAATTCAGAATATTCTAGCATTTAACCTTAAACCAATTCTTTAAAAAATAAAAAAAATCCGTTATTTAAAAAATGAGATATAAACTTCAGTCCCAACTCCATGGGAATTATTTATACAGATTTATAAATACAAAGCCAAAATCAACTTCCCCGGTAAGTTTGCAACAAAAAAAACCCCACATCCTTCAGTTTGTTTCTTAAGAGTTGCTTTTGGACTTCTTCTCTAAAATAGGATCATACCTTTTATTGACATAATACATAAAAAAGAGTGCAATGAAATTAATTTTATGACCTAATTATGGACAGGTACTTCCACTGTGTAAAATGAAGGATACCAGTTTTGCATTCATAAATTCTATTCATTCCATTAAATTTTACTGTCAATCTTTTTCAAGGGAAACTGTCACCTAATGTTTAAAAACAACTATGTAAGGAGATGGAGGTTTCCACTACAAAAGGAATCAATATTCATATACTTTTGATTGCAAAGGTAAAAAAAGAAAATCAAGTTTCTTTATTTTCAAAGCAGTAAGTACATCTGGTATCCAGATAAATAATATTATCAGGTATTGAAGCACCTTTACAAATTCAACACAGAAATGAGAGCTGTGTACTTACCTAAGACAGGATTTAACCTAACGATAAACCCATCTACCATGAAAACATTTTGCATAATATGAGGTGTCATCCACTATTTTTTTACTATAACCAAATCAAATTAATATCTAAAATTATAGGTTCTCTGTTCATTGTGAATAATAATTTTGCTTCTGTAAGTTACATTACCACTTGCAGAAAAAAAGCACATCTACATGTTTCCCTTTGCTAAGAGTCCATTTCCAGAGGATACATTTATGTCTCCATACATTCTCAGGAAAGGTGCTGTTAGCAGCTTCTGATATTACAGTTGGAAAAATTATTCTGATACCATAAATGTTTGCTCCTGTCCCAGCACAAGGGGATATTAAAGTAAACTTGCATCTTTCAATTCCTGGCTTTAAAAACAAGATCACACATCATCATTCAGCATGACAGATAAAGACAGTGCACTGAAATGTCTTGTACTGAAACACTAAACAGTGTTCTGAATGCAGTGGAGGGGATGTTGTAAAAAATGAAATGAAAAAAAAGAGATTACTAGCAGGATTCTCTTTGCTTTCTTTTTGAAATGTGGATAGTTTTTAAAAAAAAAAAAAACACTAAGACCCACCTAAGGCATAATTGTATCCAAGACCATTTGATGCTTTGGTTTTTGATCATTTTGTAGCATGACTGTCCCACAAAAGTACAGAAACACTACAGTGAAGTTGTGTTTTAACTCTGCCATTTGAACAAAAGGAGTTCTCAAAATGTCCACTGCATTTATTTTCTTACCATAATCTTTGACTTTTTGCTAAGGGATGTGTCAGCTATGAAATACAGCAATGACAGCACTCCTACCTGGATTAGGTGAGCAGGCACTGTGACGATGCAGGCTGACAAAGATTTTCTGAGGAGGCCACGGAGAACATAGAGAAATTTGGTAAGGCTATGAATGTCTTCAGGAGTGTCACTGCTACAAATGTCATCACCCCACAACATGGAACCCAGACTCTGAATTCCTATTCGCAAAATATTCTTTTGTTTTTTCTATGGGAAAAAAAAAAAGCCACTTGTTATTTTTTAAACATTAAGAGGCAAATGTCATGGATCTAAAAATTTTGAAAAAAAAATAGAATTCATATTCATAATAATTACATAGTTTACATAATCATAGCTTAATCTCAGATGACCTTATAAAAATTACAAATAGAATGTCATTTTTTTGCTGACTGGATATCACGTATGTCAGATAAGCAAGTACAAGTGTAAGAGGCAGCATGGAAATACCAAAACCTGCTAATCTGCATTTTTTAACCAGCAAAACATAAGTATATTCTCACACAAAACCAAACAATACTATGATTTTTCACGTCCTTTCCTCCAACACTGCCTTAAAAAACATGTAAAAGAATCTTATCTCCCAGCTATAAAGTGGTCTGCTGGAGGGCCTGAGAGTAATCACACACCACTCTTCCCCCTGGTCTCAGCTTTCCGCTGTGTTACTTTCCTAGTCTGACTATTGTGACTGTTTCCCTCAGTTTGACTTTTTCCAACATTTCTGCATGAACGGGTTGGTGGCCTACCTCACTGACACAAGGCCCTTTCACTACTTCAGAAATCTCTTTAAGTATCATCTACATTCCTGTCAAGTCCTTCCCAACTAATGAAGGAAGGTTTACCCACAGCTATGGAGAAATAGAGTCTGATGGAGGCATCAGCAGATTGTCTCTTAAGGACCACACATTCCTGAAAGTCCTTGACATGAGTGTCTCTGGATCTGCTTTAGTTAGCTGCTGGGTACTAGCATCTAAGCTGTTTTGACATGTAAAATCCTGAACAGCCTAGTGTGCTACCTACCTAAAGACTGTTGGCTGCCCTACAGTATGCTGGCAGAAGAGCATCCAACAAAGGCAGTGGCCAAAATAAAGCCCCTTTTTTAAAGGGACAGATTATGAAGCCAGAGTTATAATTTGTTTATGCAAAGTAAAATGTCATCTTGCATGATGACAAATCTCATTTCTGCTTATTTGATGTGACCTTTCCTGGTGATCTTTGAGAAAGATTTTAGGTATATTTGCTATCATCAGCTGAGAAAGAGACAATAAGCACCCTTGTTGAAAGACTTCCTCTACAAAGTGATCAAAGATACATCTCTAGAGTTCAGGATTCATATTTAAAGGCCATTTAAAAAAAAAAAAAAAGAAAGAAAAAAAAGCTAAGTAAAAGCTTCTAGCTACTTTACATTACAGCAAAAAGCTTTGGTAAACTGTAGATATTCACTTCCACCAGCTGGAATAAACAGTAACTATCAAGGACAAAACATTGCACAGCTGCTCTGGAAATCCAGAGATGTTTTGACAACACAAGAGGCTACTCTTATAAATACTTCCTTCTCCACATTGGGTTGACAGAGCCTGAGCTGTGAAACACAGTTAGTACCACATGGTTCTGCTTTTATCCAGTCCTCATGGCTTACACAGCGAGTGGATCTGCCAATTCCCTTACAATCTTTGTGAAAGGACTACGTGTTTTAACTCTGGTAGATTCATTAGTCTCAGGCTTTGCAGGCTTTTAGTCTTTACTTATGTAAAGTTAACTTTTTACACTACTGTATGAAGATCAGGATAGTAGTACAGGATAATACGACACAATCTGCAAGATCTTTGTTAGGCTCCGATGTTCAGAGTTTTAAATGAACAGGAAAAATAGAAGATAAACTAATATTTTTTACTGACTTCTAATCAAAGAAGATTCATGCATTTCTTGATGTCTGTTTAAGCAATAGTACAAAACTACTTTATCCAGATACAACAGATACCAACTATGCAGAGAAGTGTTCTTGTGTTTCAAAATTCCAGAGCAAACATACACAGAACCTAAAGAACCTTTTTAATGAGGAGAATGTTTTTTCTTATGAAGAACAACCATAAGGACAACATACAAAGAGAGAAAAAACTGTCAGAATATCAGTTCTCTTATAGGATAAGGGATGACAGATGCTTGTTTCACAATATTAAATCACAAAAGCTGTAAAAGATAAAGCAATTCCAACACTAGATAATATCAGATGTATTTATTTTGGCCAGTAACAGCATTTCTACCAGTATAATTGTCAGGCTCACAAGGCCCTGACAAACATCTTATTCCATAACTAAAATACAAGAAAAGCATAAATCTAATACCCTACAACAACAGGCCTGCAGTAAGGAGCAGGATAGCACTTTTTTTAGATATACCACTAGATCTTTTACAGTCTCATTCGTTTGGGATTAGGAGTTATTTTTTTTTTTTTAGGTTTTGTTTGTTTGTTTGTTTGTTTGTTTGTTTTTACCTTTTTAATGCAATTTTTGTGACACTGTTTGCTTTGGCAGCAAGAATTCTGATTATGAAGAATCAAAAAACCCAACTCCAAGAAAACAAAAAAACAACCCTCCCTCCCTTTATTGCACTGAAAGTCACCCAAATTGAGCTCCAAAGCATACAAAAGAATTATTAAGGAAATATAGTTGCTTATGAGACTTCTGTTGTCAAAAACCCCAAAATATTCTGAAACAAACAAGTGCTACTCTGTATGACTTAAAACCGTGCTCAGTATTTAAAGAATTCATACTTAATGATTACCAGCAAAGATTACCAGGAGGTATTAGAAGGGATGTAAAAGTGATGCTCGTAGTTCTGAGTCATTCAGGCCCTGAATATCTTGGCAAAGACGTTCCAGTCAGTGCAGAGAAACAGGTAATTGCTTTAGATGAAGTCAATCAAACTTTTCTTTAGCCAAATACCTTAAACAGGAATTTGTGTTCTAAGGCCCACCAAGCCATGGAGGACTTTCAAGAAATATTAAACCATGATGGCAAACAGCAGATGGTCCTATAAAACTGATGTTATCTAAACATAGCAGGTCCTGGATATACCTGTACATTTTATGAGAGGTCTACTAAAGCTCTGATGGTAGTGCTCTCTGATTCTCCTGATGGTGTCAAGCTTCTGTCAGCTGGGGTGAGTCACATTCTGCTCACTTTTCTCCAGAACCCTCTTCAAATACTAACCACTCAGGTTAAACTGTTCCTTTGAAAAGGAAATGAAAAATCTAGAGATTTTGGAAGAATTACACTTCACAGTATGAAAAATGAAGCATTCATGGCATCAGCTTCTGTCATTCACAGACAGTGATGAATGGATCTGCTTAGAGTCAGCATGTAAATCTTTTCAAAGTTCAGTACCTCCCTGATACATTTTGGCCCTCTCAGTTTTCTCTGAACTCTATGAAAGCCACTGCCAATGGGACCCACTCAAAAGGGAGGGGATTATTTGCGTGGGAATAGCATAAATGCACAAATATGTAGGTCCTTAGTCTTCACATCTGGCTACTTAAAAAGTACATCTGAAGGCTCAGTAAAAAGAAGGGGATATGAAGAAGCAGAAAGGTGAATTCTCATAGGTTTGTAAGATATAAGATCCAAGGTATATTCTATGTAACTAGATGCCACTCTGGACTTATCTTAAGACATGTGTATTATATACTGCTTCTAAATACACAAAATTTGCATGTACAAAGAATTATGATGCATGGGGAAAAGAGGCATTTTAAAGGAAAGTAACAGAAGCTGCTCCAGGAAATCATATGCATTATCTTTCCTGAAAAAGAGACAACTACACAAGTGCTACTGGCTCTCTAGATGGAAAAACTGCACGGAAAAAGAACTTTTGTTCTAACGTTTAAAGCTTCACCTCAGAAAGTCATTTGTCATTTAGCAAATATATACTTTTAAGTTCACCCAAGTTAAAGTTCCAGTTTTTCTTTATTGACACTAGTAAGGCATGTTGAAACAATGAACAAATACAGACAGTAACTACCCATGATGTTTAATTCTTCCTTTCCTGCAAGCAAAAAACCCCAAAATATTAGCTCTGATCAATGTTCTTTTCCTTTATATGTAAAAAATAAACAATGAATATACAAAGAAAGCTAAGAAACACAGCCTGATCTGTCCAGCAGGAGGTTGTTTGCTGGCTGAAGGCTGGCAGGGTGTTTGTTCCACTCAGTGCTGCTCTTGCAGGCAGCGAGCTCCCGGGCTTCCAGCTGCCCTGCCACGGGCGGGAGGAGCCTCTCTGCGGTGCCCAGCGGTGGGGTGACATCCTGTTGCCATGGCGACCCCTGCGCGTGGGGAGAGCCGCCCGCCAGGGACCAGTCACTTCCCCAGACTGGCACCGCCACCAAAGGGAAGGCAAGCTCTCCATAAGCCTCAGCAGGGACTGAACACTGAGCACAAATAACCTAAATTTACACGCAAGTGTTATGTGCAGGTGGTTTCTAAAAAATACCGTAGACACTAAAACATCCATTGCAACACTATCTTCCCCACAAAAATGATTTCTAAGACTGTGTACTATTCCAAGTTGACTATCTTGTACAATATTCTTTGAGGCTCTCCAGCATCTATACCAATTAACCTCTTCCGCAGCAACATTTCTATTGTAAAACAATAAAGATAATTACCTACCAATTAAGTATCAGTATATTTAAGTTATTATTTTATTGCCATCAACTCCAAAGGACTCCCATATTATTAAATATGACAAAGAATAATAGAATCATAGAATCCTTTA
>NW_008621014.1:56484-61316 GCF_000691845.1 Merops nubicus | reverse complement strand
GCACAGGCTTGTACTTTACAAACAGGGTCATAAAAAGCACTGCCCATCTACTTGCAAGGTGCTGGTGATGTCTTTTCTGCCACCTAATAGTGAGCCTGACTGACACTACATTCAACATCTTATCATTTCAGGCTTCATGAGAAGCCTGAGTCATAATTTCAGTTTCATTAGATTATGTCTGTATCCCAAAGCCACATCATAAAGATGAGGGAGATGCTAAGATTTGATTTTTAAATGTGGACCACTTTTACTCAAGAAAAGGTGCTGATCTCATGGGGGTGGTTGGATGAGATCAGGACAGAGACTTGCAGGCTGGAGCCAGTGTTTGTTAGCAGCAAACAGGGACCCTGTTTCATTCTCAACTGTCTGCTCTCCATGGACATGTGTGTGATGGCACATCTGGAGGATGCATCTGAAACACAGTTGTGATTTCAACATTCCATTAGAAGCACTTTTTTCCTGCCTGGGCTTAGCTGATGTATATTGGATTTGATCTAATTATGATCTTTGAAATGAGTTCTGATGAGACAAGGGGCATCTGATTTGCTCTGGTTTTATTTTTCTAAATATGGATCAACTGTTTTGAAAAAAGTTCAAGTCGTTCCTCCTGCATTTTCAACTCTTCTTAATTCCTTATAAAAATCCCCACCAAAATCACCAGGGAAGAAGGAAAAGGATGAAGATGTGTTTATACTGAATATTGCAAAGCCAAACACCAGATACAACATAGCTTTATGTAGCTATATAAGCTTTCACTATATTGCATTGTTGCTGTTTGTGTGGAACCACTTGAATGGACCACTTGTGGGGGCCTCCAGCCTGCTACCCGAATGATGGGGAGGCTTTCTGCTGATGAACAGCAGCAGTTTGGGCCAGATATTGGCAAGTTTGGCACTGCCCTTGGTGCCCCTTCATCACACAGTCCTGGGGAGGGATGGTACGTTAGAGCACCTGAAATACTCATGTGTTTCCAACTGTCCAGCTCAAAGATGTTCAGCCAAGACGCAACCAGTTGGCAGCAGCTGTGTGCTGTGCAGAGATTTTAGGACCTTCATCCCCCCCCCTCACTGCATGTGGCCCTGTGTTGTCCCTGTGTTGTCCCTGGCAGCCCACAGTTCATGATGTGCATGTTGCACAGTGGCACAACAGATCCAGCACTGGCTGACCTGCATCCTCCAGGGGTGCTCTGATGAGTCCAGACTGAATGCAGGTGCTGAGAGTTGAAGGCACTTCCAGACAGACTAACGAGCAAAGTATGTATTCAGCCTGATGAATCACACCGTGAACGCTTGTCACCCACACGGGTGGGTCAAAGCCATGGGCTCCCACCAAGGTCGATAATGCAATGTTGAGGTCACCTTGTGAAGCACCAACTCCAGGCCCTGGATGTGGCAGAGGAGGGAATGTCTGCCTGGGACAAAGCTCTCACATCACATCAACAGCCTCTTTAGAAGCAGAGTTTCGGCCATTTGTGATTCTGGGGCAAATGGTACAAACGCCTAAAATGCTGCTTTTAAAAATTTCAAACTCTGTCCCCCTCCACTACACTGGTTTATTTTTCCAAATTATACATTGTACAGCAAAAAAGGTTTTTCACATGTAGCTTCACACTAACCAAATGAACAAGTTACTGTGTAATAATTTTGATGGAACCAAATAGTATTTTGGTAACTACAGCCTGGAATACAGACACTATCTATTACACATATTGTGGTAGCTCGTAAAGCACTCAGCAGCAATCAGGACACATTCTACTAGACACTGTAAAGACACAGAGCAGTGCAGGCCCTGCCCTAAAACAGCTTCCAACGTAAATACGTCAGAGAGACAGAATTTATTTGCTTCTCACTACAGCTCAGCCTTTGACTCACCACAGACCAGGCACAGTTCAACGCAAATGTGTCTGAACTCTCACAAGAAGTGTCTGACTCCCGCAGACGAAGGCTGCTCTCTCTTCAGGGGCTTCCCAAGGACCTTTCCTTGGTACGGTCCCCTCCCTGGAAGTGTTGAAGGCCAGGCTGGACGGGGCTTTGAGTAACCTGATGTAGTGGAAGGTATCCCTGACCATGGTGGGGGGGGAGGGGGGCATTGGAACCAGATGGCCTTCCAGGTCCCTCCCAACCCAAACCTTTCTATGATTCTATGACCTTTCCTCCCTGCCAGCAGAGGAACCAGAAAGTACCAGTTCTAAGAGATTTTGTTTTTAAAATATTTATTTATACACCTATTTAGATATGCGGTGATATTAAATCAGCAGCCACTGGATAACATCAGGCACCCATGCTGCATTTATTCCAGTTGCTATATGAAAGTTTGTGTATTCACAGTACTCATCTTCCAAACACACTTAGTACCTCAGTAATCCTAGAAGCACATATAATGTAGGCACGTTAATTAACATTAAGCCAGTGAATAACATAAACCAGTGTGTAATTAAATTGCCAGACTCGATTCTCTTTCATTCACGCTCTTAACAGTTTCACATGACAAACAGTCCACATCTGAATTACGCTGATAGAACAAGTAATGTATGTTCTAATTAGACCACTTTATTAAATCAAATTGTGTCGCTCAGTATGTCTGTGCAGGTTGCATGGGCTTCAATGTAAACTGCACAAATGGTGATAAAATCTCTCAATTAAAGTACTTCCGATCATTAGATTTCAAGGAGCGTTATCAGAGAGGCAAGTCCCATTTGGGTGATAAGGAAACTGAGACCACAGAAAGCCTCAGAGTACAATTAAAAGAATTTGGCCTCTCAAGTCCTGCTCTAGAGGACAAAGTTTGATGTAATTAATCAAGTATTACCCGTAAAACAAGCAAAGCAGCATGTGTTCCAGTAGAAGCCCCATCATTCGTGCCTTCATCCCCATCACTGCTGCTCAGCATTACAGTGGGTACAAAGAGAAGCTCATAATCTTACAGCTGGTCTATTGTCAGAATGACACATTAGCAGAAGGATTTACAGACATGTTTGCTCACGAAATACGGGTTTGCATGTTCAGAAATGCAAAGGATTTCTCTGCACAGGAGCCACACACCAGAGAGCTGCTCCCTGAGAGCTGGGCAGGACTCAGGAACGTAGCTGGGATACCTCTATTAAAGTTTGCTGCCTCCCTTCACAAAAGTATCAGAAACTACGGTGAACACAGAGCTGCCAGTGCACGAAGACCACAGTGACAGGCTCTCAGAGCAGCTGCACGGAGGTCCTGAGCAACTCTTCAGCACAGTGGCTGAGCAGTGCCATGACAAGGAGAACCAGGCACCTCCACTCGGCCTCCGTGCAGAAATCCACATCTGCCTCTCAGAGGCAAACCCTGGCCCCACTGAAGCCACTAAGTGTTTTGCTCATGATGAAAATTGGGTGAGGATTTTAACTCAGATTCTACTTCCAAATTTACTTCAAGGAGGATGTGCTCTGTGAAAAGCTGAGCTGATTGAGGCAAGCAGATTTGCAGAGTTCTGTATTCACAGAACCCACAGAAAAGCTTTTCTTAAAATCATGGTGCTTTCATTTTATTTTTTTGGTAGCTTGGGTGCTATGTTGTTTTGGAACCACATGAAGCTGAAGATGACACCCATTGTCTTCGGGAGAGTCTCATCATAAGCAAACTTCATGGAATCTTCTAAGGGTATCTCTACAACTTCAATCAGCTCCCCTTCTTCAGGCTGGCCACCTCCTGCACCAGTTCTCATCTGGTCTGTAACTTCTGCATAAAATAATGTCTGCCTAGAACCCGTCACACCAACACCAGATCTGGAGAAAAGGAGAGAGGAAATTGTTTCAGATAAAAAGAATGTAGCTAGGAATGGAAGCCAATGTGTGCCATTAAGCAACATCAAAATGCATGTTCTTAGTCTCTGCTAATGCCATTTAGAACCCATAAGTGCAATTTTGTTAATACAGAATCTGATTGCAACTTTCACACAGAAATATCAACACTTCTGTACACAGCTGCATACAAAATGGATCTTTCTTCAAATACATTCTGCAACTTTGGAAAATGTTTGGGAGAAAATAAAAAAAAAATAGGTTTTGAATTGGTGAACTGTTGTTCTACATACACTGAAGTCAACAGAAGTTTTTTCAACTGACCTTAGTATGAGCAGGGCTGCATGATGACTCCCAGAGACTGAAGAACAACAGGATGACTCTCCTGCGTGTACCTGTACACTATCATGCCACACTTGCTTGTTTTTACACAAATATTTAGATTTTTTACTCTTAAGAAGATTATGTCCATTCACAGCTGGAGTCCTCTACTCATGGACTGGATCGGTACGAGAAGAGAAAGGCAGCCTGAGAGTCCTCCTCTATCTTTCCTGAACTTTAGCCTTGACCCAAATGGACACAGTAAGCATGCATGTGTCCCAAGTAATTCGGTCTGCCCGCTGAATTTGCTACAGTGGATTGGGCTGAGGATATTTTAGATTATGTAGTCTTTCTTCAGCTAGACCACTTGCTGTGTATTATACTTCTTATTTGTTAATCCTCTATTTCCTTAGGACTATTTCATTTAGGTATTATTAAATAAGGGATAAGTACATAATCCACTCATTTAGTCCTTCCAAGAATATATTCACATTGTAATCACAGCTTCTTTATTTCACATGATTACAAGCGACTTTTCACATTGAATCTGGATCCAACATTCACTGAAACTGTGAATGAGGCATTAGGGCAAGCTGAAAAAAATTAGCTTCCATATAATTATACATACAGAGGACTCGTAAGATTTGTAGCAGTGTTATGATCTTAGAATATATATCCATACTTACCCAACCATTAGTCAACCAGAACTTTCAGTTAATCTGGCATACACTGCACCCCA
>NW_008621014.1:0-56453 GCF_000691845.1 Merops nubicus | reverse complement strand
CAGGAATTAATCATTTGTCTCTCAGTTTTCTAAGAATACTGGCAATTATTTTGTTAGGAGAATTAAGAGTGATTACTGAAGTTGGCTTCTTACATCAATATACACTCTTTTTTTTAAACACAGACTAGAGAGCATAACAATGAATTCTTTTCCTAAAATTACTTCTGATACATTCTGTGTCCTTGGAGGAGACGTTTCACCCCTCCGGGACCATTCCCATGTATCTAAGAAGATAAATGTAACCATCTGTGGCACTTTCAGGAACTCTGAAGGCTGCTACGGGACTTCTGTCACTCTGGGCTCATCACTCTTCTGTCAGTGCCAGTAGTGGCTTTTTAAATACATGTTAGGATGTAAGGACATATCAGGATGCAGCAAGGAGCCAGACTAAGTTTTCCCTCTCTCTCCCACTTTCACCAAAGTACATGACCTCCTTCCTTGGTGAATCTCATTCAGTACTTACTTTAAGGACCTCTTTTCTGCAGCCACTGTCCTTGGCATTTGTACACTATTCTGATAACCATCAAAGATGCTTTGCCAATAGCAGAGTCATCCAGGGCTGACAATCATCCATGGATTGTACGTGCCACTGGCACCAGATCAGATGTTTTCTTAGGACTCCCCATGCCACACTCCCCTTTCCCTTCTCTGATGGGAAGCTGCCTGGAAGAGGAAGGCAGTTCACCAGCCATGCTGCCACTCATCCCACCTCGACTGAAGATCCACCCAGCAAAGAGCAGAACACAAACACAGCCTTTGAAAGCAGCAGGAGTTGCACACTGGGCCCACCAAGTGGTCTTAATCATTCTGACCTCATTCCAGAAGTAAGGTAGATTCATGTTTCATCAAGTTGCTATCAGCACCCAGATCACAAAAGCCAGAATGCCATTTTTTATCCTCATGTTCTCTGGGCGAAGGCACACTTCACTAGATCCCCTCTGTGCTAAAAAACAATGTATTTCTCTTGGTATCATCAAGCAATAACATGTAATGTTAAAAAGCAACACTGGAAATGACATGCTGATCAAGAGCAAGCAGCTCAACTTCCCAGTCCATCACGGCTGGCTGCCTGAGCTCTAACCATTCCGTGACCAGCCCCCCTCAGCTCTGTCACCTTGATGTCTGCCACTGACCCCTGACTCGGCTGCTCCCCACGCCTCACTATCATAGGAAGAAGCCTCACCAAGAAAATGCACTTGTGATGGGGTAGAAGATTGTTTGTTCATTTTCTGTTCCCTCTTTTCCATCTTGTCTTGTGTGGGGAGGCAGAAAGATTTTTTTTCTTAATCAGCTACAGATCTAGATCTGTTTTTCTCTCCGTACAGTGCTTACTCGTTCTTCATTTGTTTCTGCAAGAATTGCATTTTTAGTAATTAATTAATAGGAAGACTGCGGTTCAGAGACTGGGTTTTGGTAACTGATAATAAGAATAAAAAACCATATGCTAATTTATACCATAAATTTTTCAAGACAAAGGACTATGTACAAGATATTTAATGTTCTCTTATTTCTGATGAGTGTGAAGTCTGAGCTTCACCTGCTCCACTTGAAGAACGGAAATGATCCTAAATTGAGTATACCAATGTCCAACTGATCTTATATAAAGGTTATATGGAAAACCATTAAAACTTTATTTAAGAAGCCCTTCTAGAAGAACCTTCTGGCTTGATTATTTACAGCATAATTTCCTTCTACACCACCTGTGGCCATTTACCTATGGAATAGCTGCAGCTCTGGGAATCACAGGAGTTCACTTTCCACACATCTTTAGAGCAAAAGAAAACTGCTTCCTGAGGTGCTACACTATACGATCCAATTTCTTGCCACTGTAGCTCAGCTACCAGAGTGATTTCAATACACTGTTACTTCATTGTATTTCATCATATGATACTTCAATCAAATCGGTGTTTCTCTTCTTACAAACTAACTACATCAAGAGTGGCTGCTACACTGAATACACTTTAAAAGATGAAACCCCTGGACATAAATGTCTTTCTTTTGTTATGATGCTCAACGTTATGGCATTTCTTCACATATACTGGCACATAATTTGACACAGAAACCAACAAAAAATTTGCCATGATACATATTCAAAGGAGGACATACCCACATGATATGATTTTCTATTTGATTACCTAGCTCAGCTTTCTCTGGTGCTACTTTCCCACAAGGTATTAATTAAAAACAAATAAAAACTTCCAAATGAGCTATAAATAAAATCAAAGAATGCTGGTATTAATACTCATGTTACTATCTTCTACTGTTTTCCCTCAAAACCAGCAAATTTAACATTTCTAAGACTTAAGATCCCTTCACTATTTAGAGGAGTGACCTTGGAGACTATTTATAAACATATTCCCTGCTTTTATTTATGGTCTAACTAAATGTCCATTTCAATGGCTTCAGAAAGAGGCTGAAAGATACAGGACTATACTTCAATTCACAAATCCAGCATCTTTCTTACCTTCTTTTATTTAGTATTTCTTTCTCAAAACATTCTGGCTTACTCTGCCAAGTGATCACTTTTGCACAGATCCATGTGGAATGCCCTTAATAAAATAAATATTCTCCAAATTGCTTACTGCTGTCTTCCACATTTCCAGGCCCTTAGATACTAATGTATCCTGCCTGTCCTTAGAAAATTGTCCAAAAATCAATGCTGTTGATGTTTGTCTTAGTACCTTTGATTTTTATAGAAATTAAAAGTTAGCAGGTTTGTTGCTTTGAAGCTGTTCTGAGCCTCCATCAGGTTGAAGTAATGAAGTTTTTTAACACATACACTTGGAAAAAAAGTGTACAGATTTCAGTGGTTCTGGGTACTGGGGCTGGAGAAGGAAGAAAGCAGAGGGAGAAGCTGAATCTGACTGTAAATAGGCAACAGGCAGCTATTACCTGCTTATCAAGTCTACCTGCTACTAGGAACTTCCTATGCTATTGCACATTCACTTGCACATTTAAGGAGTTTTGATGTACCTTTAATCACGGTTATATTCCTTTTTCTGCTGCCTTCTTCCTCTATTCCTTGCCCTAGCCTTTCACGTTACAAATAAAACACATTTGCCATGGTCTGAAATGAGTCACCTATTAACAGATTACAGCTACATTCATTAGCTTTGCATCTGTGGAAATCACAGGGGTCAGCACACTCCAACTGCAAGGGATGAGTTTCACCCTGGGAAAACCACCGTCCTGATAAAGGTGATTCCCCTTCCCAGAATAAGAGAGGCTTGGTTTGGGGGAGGGCAAGCAGGGTCTGAACTCACAGCACTCAGGCTTCAGTCTCACTCCAGGGGTTTAGCACCATGTTGCCCAGACTAGGCATGTCATGGCTCATACTGACCCAGACCTACTAAGCCTGGCTTGACCTAGCTGACTGTTCCAGATGTATTTTGGTGTGTCTGTATGGTGCTTACCACTGTGGGGCACATGCAAATGATCTATACGAAACACAGCTCTGTTTCCCTTGTCTCTATCCTAAGGATCAGTTTCCTCTGAGAAGTTTATAGTTGTTTCAATTAACAGCTACATAGATGACAAATACTCTTTGTCAAATCATTAGAGCTTAAGCTCACAAACCCTGTAAATTCAACAGAGAGATATTTTTAAAACCGAAAGTCTATCAGCACTAAACTTCCAGTGTTCCTTCAGAGGCAGTTAGAAACCTGCATTACCTTTGACAAGAGCAAGCCCAAGAATGTAAGCATGTCAAAGCAAGGATACCACAGTGGTATGGTTTTCATCACAATCGTAACTTAAATGTAAGTTTAACACATCAAAACAAAATTGTATGCTGCATTCCCATATTTCATTTTAAATAAAACACTCCAACACTGTGATTAAATCATGCCATGGCTTTCAAAGCTGTGGGCAACACACTTGTAGGCAACAGCACCGTGGAGAAGCAGTTTCTGCACCTCCTGCCCAGGGGTGGGACAGGCTGGCAGAAGGAGGCTGTAAGTAGAGTATTTTCTATCTACCTCCTTCTTAGACCAGGGAAAATAGGAGAGACAGACTGTCACTGCAATCAACAAAGCCTTTGTTTAGTTCTCCCCTTTTAGTAAATGCATGAGGAGATACACAGCATGTGAAAGAGAGCTCATGAAATAGGACTTTTCACTTGTCACATCTAAGTTCCTAAGCATGAAGATACACCACATATGTTTTTTTTTCTCACAAGTGGGTAATGGTATATTATTGCTTTAAAAAAAAAAAAAAACAAACAAAAACTTAGCAGTTCCTAAAAGCCACAAGTGGGATTTGAGTCTCCCTTACACATTTCCTGATGCTCAGTAACAGTGTTTCCTCTCCAAACTGGGTGTGTGCACACATGCATCACACATGTTCTCAGGCTTGCCTGGCTGCCTTCTGGTGCCTGGGTGCTCATCTCTGCCAATCATTACATTCACAGCTACTGCATTTATAAATAGCACACTCTTAATTTGAAGGAAAAAACATGTATGAGAAAGTGAACAATATCTTACACTCTACTCCTCTGCTACAATGTGGGGAACAAATAAATTGACATCATGGTGAAGAATTACTAGTTTAACTCTAAGATTTCTGATAGACAGAAATTAAAAGCTAAATTTCTTATCATTTCTTAATGCTTAACAAATATAAAATCTATAAACAATCAACACTCACCTGTTCCTATCAACACAAAAGTACATTTTCTGGTTTTAGCCTGACACAGTTCATGTGAAAATTCCCAAACGCAATAAATTCTCTTATAAAAAGTAAGCAATCTGGATGCATAATCTGGGTGTATAGTGAATACATAATTCATGTTTACAAATAAATGTGACACAAATCTCTGTTATTTATGCTGAAATCAAGATCTATTTAGGCGTGCAACATGTCGACTGATGAACAGTGACATGCAGCTCCTATTGTTGCTTCTTAGGACCTTTGTACAGTTCTGACATTATAAGCAGCAGGTGCAGGAAAAAAGCAGAGAAGTAATTAACATAAAATTATATTACATTATGCCATCACCCAACAGGTGTACTAGCAGGTGATCTTTCTCATTATAATGCACTCCAACATTTTCAAGGCTGTTATTCTTTCTGCACAATAACCTGTGAATACAAACCATTTTTACCCCACTGCACAGAGGCTAATAGCCATAGCACAGTAATTGGAACATCCAATATTCATTCTCTGAATGCTCTTCTTTGTTGTAGACTTTGGGAAAAAAAATCAAATGTAGGAAGATTAAAGTACCTATGTTAATATAGTTAGGCCCTTAAACTAATCCATCTGATTTTTTTGCAGCAGGGCTGAGAACCTGCAGCTCCTATTGTATCCAGTTCATAGCCATGAGTTTCTTACAACCTCTGGGAGAAAATAAAGATGGAATGAAGGGAAAAGGAAGTTGAACCAGAAGCTCAGGTTCCACTTCATCCTGATGCTCTAAGTTGTTGTTTAAGTCCGAATAATTTTATAAATATTTATATAAATAATTTATAAATATTTTTCAAGAAGGCCAAAATTTTCAAGAACTGAAAGAAAATACTGTGAGTGGGAACAGCAATAATAACATCTTGAACAACAACAACAAAATCAAGTGTATTTCCCCGCTCCTGTCTTGTAAGGAAACAACTTGCTGCTGAATCTCACGTGGGATTCAAACTGAAAACTGCTGAGATACTATAACAGATAGAAAATTTATTATTGCTGATATATAAGCAAGTCCAAAGTTGTTCACTTACAAAAGTTTGCCTTTAAGACATTAAATGCTACATTGTAGCTTCATTTTATTATTGAGCTAAATGGTTCCTTTACACTCATCGCACCTCCCATCTAGGCCATTTTTGACTGAGGCCATACATAATAGTTTAGAAGAACTCACCAGTAGTCCTTAGAACTTTCAGGAAGCCTCCAAAATGGATTTGCTGCTGCCAGAATAGAAAACAAACCTTCTGTAATGCCCAAAGGAGGTTACTTACTGTATGCCAAGCACAACAGTGGCAACTTGTGTAGCCACTACGAGAAGAGGAAACTTATCACATAGGCTGCAAACAATACAGATCTTTTTCAGAATGATTCCTGCCTCTATTAGACAGCAAAGTGAATAATTTGCATTTAAAGTCACCTTCTGGGTGGCATTCTCCTATAATATGAAAATATATTTCTGATTCTGAAGTGTAATTCCTCTGACCTTCTCCAGTCAAGTCCCTCTTAATATGTTTGTCCTCCTTGTTATCTGCCCCCGGTCCAGCCTCCTCCATTCACCCACGCCATGCTGTCCTCCTGCTGCTGGAACAACTTGTTCCAAAGTCTCTTACTCAACTAGCATGAATTCCCCAGCTCCTGGCCCCTTTCCTGATTTCTCATTGACTCCACAGCTACTCTGGGGATCCTTCAAGGCAATTAAGTCTCCAATCTGCTTAATTCAGTGCCTGACTTCTCTCTGATGAACACTGTGTCTTCTGCTTTCTACGTCCTCTCAGGTCTAGCTCAAGTCCTGCTTTTATTCCAGCCAGGCAACTTCCTTCTCATGACCATGATCCCAGGAAGGGGTGTCATTAGGAATCCAAGGCAACTCCTTGCTTTCAGACCAAAGGGTGTCTCAACATAGAAACCCTCGTTTGTAAGAAAACCTTTTCACTGCATACAACTCTGAGTTTTTATCTACAATAATAACAGTTAACCCAGAAATTATTAATTACAGTTATCTAAATATTTTCATGTGGTTTTATTTGCATCAAGAAAAGAAAAAGAGCTAACAGATTTGTCAGGAATAGATCCACAGATATATTACATAGTAATGTAGTATTATGTAATTATTATATTACATTGAGTGCCACAAAAATGATCAGAGGGCTGGAGCAGCTCTCCTGTGAGGACAGGCTGAGGGAGTTGGGGTTGTTCAGCCTGGAGAAGAGAAGGCTCTGGGGGGACCTTATAGCAACCTTCCAGTACCTGAAAGGGGCCTACAAGAAAGCAGGGGAGGGACTATTCACAACGGTTTGTAGCGACAGGATGAGGGGTAATGGCTTTAAGCTAGAAAAGGGCAGATTTAGGCTAGATGTTAGGAAAAAATTCTTGAATATGAGGGTGGTTGGTCATTGGAATAGGTTGCCCAGAGAGGTGGTGGAGGCTCCATCCCTGGAGACATTCAAGATCAGGCTAGAGGAGGCTCTGAGCAGCTTGATCTTGTTGGAGATGTCCCTATTTATAGCAGGGGGGTTGGACTAGATGACCTTTAGAGGTCCCTTCCAGCCCAGACTCTATGATCAAGTGCAGTCAAACAAGTATCAGCTATAATAGGATAACAGGTATTGTGGATAGGGACAGAAACACAAAATGACTTCAGTTTATCAAGGCTTTCAACGCTATCTAATGTGACAGTCTCATTAAGAAATCAGGAGATCATGAGGTACTTACAAATTCAAGAAACTGTGAAATAGGTACAAAACTAGTATGAAAATAGTGCTCATGGAATGGATTTCACTGTTAAATTGGAAATACAAACTAAATAGGATTCCACTGGGGACCATCCTCCATTCGCTATAATTCAGTATTCTAATTTAGGACTTGTATGTTGAAATACAGACTGCAGGTAGCAAAGCTAAGACAGATTATTTATAAGATGGATATTAAAATTCAGAAATTTCCCAAAAACTTGCAGAAATGATCTGAAAATTCAGTAAAGGCAAGTTCAAGGCTTTTTGGTGAGGCAGCAATAACGGACAGCACAAATGCAGACAGGAGGTGAAGGACAGGGCAGTACTGCTACAGAAAAAAGTTTCGAGACCGTAAGTCAATAACACAATGCCACAGCAAAGAAGGCAAACATTGTACTACAGCTTATCAACAAAATCATCTCTAAGGCTTGGGAAATAATGCTTCCACTCTCTCTGACACTGGTGAAGCCCCCACCGAAATGCTGAGGTTCCCTTTGGGCACAATGTCTGTTGGGAACAGGGTAGCAAGTCTCAGACTTGAAGTAAAGAAAGGGAAATTTAAGCAAGGCATGAGGAAAAACTTGTCCACGATACAGACAGACACTTCAGACAGAACACTGGAACCCTCCAAGAGAGGCTATTAAATGATCAGATTTTAGGGAAAGCATAGATGCACTTTTGTCAAAGGTATTTAAATCCAGCTGAGCCTGATCTTTGGAAGAGGAGCAGCTCTAGATGAGAACCTCCCAATACACCTTCCAATCCTGTCCTCTAAGGCTTCTCTCTGACCTGATGCACTGGATCAAAAAATAATATAAAGCAACTTTTACCTGGATCACAAGGGTGGCAGGTAATAGTAGAAGTGAATGATGTATTGTAGTTATTAAAGGCACGCACATGCACTAATGTAATGCTTTATGTCAATACTTTGTAGTGACAGTCACAGCATAAAACAGCAGCATAAACCATTTGGAAGAACCTGTTACACTGTAAAAAAGCCCAGAAATTCTTATTTGTAATACAGCCATTATGTAAAAAGGTCCTTAGCAGATGATGTGGGAACCAATTGCTTCCTGTTTCCCCACCAGATCCCGAGGAATCAGGCAGATACTCCAGTCTTTGGCTGAAGGAAGAAGAACAGGACACTCTGCATAGGAAGACCATAATATTTAGAATTAAATTCTACTACAGAGCATAGGAAACCCAACAAAATAAACTCTAAAATAGCCATTTTGAGGCCTCAATCTTTCATAATAATCTAAAAAAAGTAAATATAATACAAGCCCTTCTGACTTCAGCATGGATCTCCACGGGCAGAAAGCTGTGCCCACAGAGACAAAGCAGGATTGTGGGATTAACATATTAAGTGCCCTTTGCACGGGTCTCAACAAAGAAAACTCCAATTGTATCTCTTTCCAAGTCAGTGCAACTAAAAAACAAAACAAACAACTGAAGGAACAACCACCTGTAAGATACAAAGACATTTATCAACCAAAAAACATACGGTGTTTTAGCCGGACATAAATCGTTGAGTCAAATGTCTACACAGAAGCTACAAATTTCTACAGCTACAGAAGCTATATCCTACTTTTCCTATTTTGTGTTTGTACACACACACATACATATTTATACACATACACATATCTATATGCTACAGCCTGTCAGTGTCATCCAACATGCAGTTCTACAGACAGCTTTTGCTCATAAATCTAGAAGGCACTTCTCCTTTCAGTACAACAAGCCCTTAATCTAGTTTCAAGGAGTTGCAAAAGACAGCCCCTGTGATTCACCCCCTCCCCTCAACAGAAGCACTCCCTGCTAATCCAGCAGGAAATAACATTTGCCAGGATTGACAGCTGTGGATTTGTATTCAATTCCCAAATTAAAAACCAATGACAGAGCATAGTTCAATGGAGATGTCAAGCAAAATAAAGAAAGTAAAAAACCTGCTGCTTTCTCTGTAAAATACAAACATACATACATTTTGGATAACAATACCAAAAGCTGGGAAGGAGATATAATGGGATTAAAGCTGTCTGCAGTTTCTCCTGAGTTTTTTTTTTTTTTACTTTTTCCCCCTCTAACAACTCACATTTTATATTTTTCCTCTTACATATTAAAGTTTTTCTCTTACTCCTAATACATGTTTTAAAACATATTAGTAGCTATTTCAATAACTATTTGAAACACCAGAAAAAAAAAGAGTAAAAGTTTTCTTAGTCAAATTAGTAAAAATCTTCATATATAATATTAGTTACTGTCCAACTGAAAGTAGTTACAGCTTCAATATTCTGAAGAGATCTAATGGCACAGGTTCTCATGCTTCTGCAAAATCTTTTTATTGGTTAATGAGAGTCCATCCTTGACAGCTTCTATTGTTTATCAGAATAATAAGAATCAGAGATGGAAAATGATTGAGGAAAGCCAGGCTGTTTTATAGCTCTGTAGCAAACTGCTCTGAAGAGCCCAATGCAACTTTTTCTAGTTGTAATTGTCTTTGGAATAAATCACAACAGTATCATTCTTACTGGGAATTCAATCCCATAATTATAACTCCTTAAGTCTCTGTAAATACTGCTCTCACTTGCTGAAAATTATACCTTTTGTATACTTTCAGATGTCCATGTTCCTCCAACATGCTGCTTAAATAAGGGAACAGGGAACATTAATTTACGTTCAAGCCAGTACAGCCATCTCTGAAATAACAAAATGCAGAGTGTTTTACCTTACTGCTGTTTACCTGTAAGATGTGATCCTCCTCAGGTCTGTAACAGAAACACGATAGCCACACTCTTCTAAGACTTCCCCACATGCGATTTCCTCTAAAGAAAGGTCTGGTTTGTCTACAATGCCAGCACAGAGTTCATAGGTCACTCCCACCACAGCAGGCAAAGGTTCCTCTAGATGAGAGAAGGTCTCCTTGCCCTGATTCTGAAAGAGTTGAGGATGATGCCTTTCTACTTCACACATGTAAACAGCTTTAAAAAAAAAAAAAAAAAAAAGAAAAAGAAACAGGGGTGGGGGCATGTTATTCCTATTAAATAGAAAAAAAAAGATGGTGCACAAATATTTCCTGGAAATTTATAACCATCAGAGTACTTGAGAGTAACAAGGAATTTCATTGTGAACCTGTTGTGCAAGGTTCTCTTGCCATTTCTGTAAAACTATTCTTTAACTCTATTTGATCTGACATGATTTGGAATTAACTCATGCACACCTTAAAATAAATAAAAATTTAAAAAAGGTAGCTAGTTCATTGATATAGTCTAAGTCCCAGAAGTGCCATACAGCTTCCATTTGTTGGGGAATGTGGGTATCAGGACTTAATTTAAACCACGCAGTTATCTTGCAGGAAAGTTGGGTTGCACATTATGTACCATGTGCACAATGATGAGTCTTTCAGCCTGTCAACTCAGCTGTTATTTAGAAAGGGTATGAAAAGCATGCATGTTTGCTTGGAAAAAAAAAAAAATCCTCTTTTGAACATAAAGTTGCTTGCACGGATTCCTATGTGGAGTCTGAAAAAGGCTTCTTGAATTAATCTACAAACAGCTGCCACTGCAATGCACTCCTAAAGAAAGTGCAAATGCCAGATTTTAGCACTTATTTAAGCAAAACCTCTCACTGATGTCAACAGAAAATTGTGTCAATGTGTCAACAGAACTGCAGGAGTAGATGGTAGCACACAAAAAATCACTACTGACCATTGTAACTTGAATTTACAGGTATAATCCCACTTGTTTCTTCTTTGAAATTCCCTCATGTTTGCCCCCTCACTCTTCACGAAAGGTTACCATGAGGGTGTTATAAAACACCACAAATAAAACTGGTTTAGAATTAGAATTTAGAGTACTTTTGTTCCACTAAAATATTTTACTATGGTTTTGAAATATATTAATATGGTTTTGAAATGATCTTACCTTTTATTCCCATTCTAAATCTTCCAGAACTGTTATACTAAAGAGCTCAAGTTTAATGGACAACTTTTTTTCTCCCAGCTACTGGATTTAGCTTATTATTTCTTAAAGCTGTGATGTGCAAGTTCTCTAGAGCAATATTGTGCATAGAAGTGAAATACCACAGTGATTTCTCAAGCATTTGGCCTCTGAAGAAGAGTCTACAACCCAGAAATTTGTGCCAAGGTTCCCTCTGCAACACCACCCAGAAGTTAAAAATTTCCAAGCTGTTTCTAGTAGGTGCATCTAGGCCTTTGAGATTCAACCAGTTAAGGAAAGGAGCCTCTGTTTCTTACATGAAAGCCATGACTAGAGCTCAGTTTTCTTTTTAAATTGCATCACGAAGGCAGGAAAAAAAAAAGTATTCCTTGCACACTCTGAGGGACAGATCCTTGGAGGGTGTCTATTGTGATTATTCCAGAAACTTTTAAAAGCTATGACAGTTATCACAAAGGACAACTACCTCCACAATCTCTCTAAGATGAGCCAAATACTCATAAGGTTTTATTTCTTTTTTAGTGTTCACATGCCCATATCAGTAAATACAAAAAAGGAACTACCCATGCATCCCATTAAAGGCCTTGGATATCAAAAAAGGATGGAGGCAAGAGTGGGGTACAGAAATAAAAAACTGTGATTAAAGTAACTCTCTGCTCCAAGTTTGTTGAATCCCTGAAACCCGTCCTGTCATTCCAGCAGGCACCTGCCATTCTCCTTCTCCCTCAGCACAACTGGGCTCCACATTGATCAAAACATACATTCCCATAAGGACTTAGGTCAAGCAGTCCTCTTCAGAGCAAAGTCCTGCCACGTGCCAACACTTAAAGCCCAGTAACAGACTTTTTTTTGTAGATAAGGAAGAATTAGTACCAACAACTTTTGCAAAAGTGTCCAAATAGAATTAGCATGCACCAAGGAGCCAGAGTACGAATTCAACATCACCAGGCTCAAAAAAGGTTCAAACTCAATTTACCTCTCAGAGGTACGTAACACCTAGAAAACCAAGCTGCCTGTTAATATCAGGGAACAGTGGAGTCCCCCATCCTTCTCCTGAAGGTGCCAAATTGACTGCAAAAGTGATGTACCATGGAAGATAAAAGTTCTGGATGGAAAACCAGTCTGTGGCCCACTGGCTAGAGCACATTCTTCAGAGGGAAACCTGAGACTCTTCTTCTTCATCACAGGTTATCAGCTTATTGCAAATGCACAAAGAGTCGGGAGAGCAAAAACTAGAAGCAAGAGCTCATCTCCCAGCACAGTCACCCACACACAAATCCTGCCTCTGACTGCACTTTTGTCTTACAATGGCTTATGCTACTTTGGTCAGAGACTGCCACTTCATCAGCACTGGGTAGTCTCCTCTACCATCAAATGGACACGTGATAAGCAGCAGCAGAGTGAGGACTCAAACTACCATCTAGTGCTCCTTAAGCATCCTGCCCAATTACCCTTGAGTTCTTCAGCTGTAAGAAGTCTCATGAAGTGGAAACTCTGGTAGAATTGATGTACTTGCCTTGCTTTCTGCAAAGCTGGGACAAAGGATGGGTGGCTCAGCCAAACTCATCAAACAAGATCCTAACTGGTATTCAAAGCAGCCTTGTTAGATGACTCATACAGGGACTTGTTTCCTATCCCTAACAAGAAGAGAACAACAGTACAGACTGAGGGGTTAGAGGGGTTTGGCTGGCTGGGCAATGTGCTAGTTTTCTTTAGACTTCTGAATTCTCCTTGATTGCATCAGTGTTTCATACCTCCTGACACAGAACATGGCTTGTGATTCAAATCTTTGTTATGGTTTATTTTAAGGCAGTGCAAAATGAAACATCATAATCCACTGAAAGGTCTGAAAAAAACAGGGCACATGTTCATAGGTACTGGTTTTTCTCAGGAACATGTTTTATTTGAAAATGTGTCGTCTATTGACTACCAACATGAGCAATGCCCAAGACCTTTGCCAATCAGTCATGGGTGAGGAACAAGTATGGAAAGTACTGAGATACATGTGTAACTCTTCCTCTCTGCTCCTTCCAAATGTGTGATTTTATGGTCATTCAAGATGATCTAAGACCACAGTATACCGAAAAAATATGGTCCTGTCTGCCTCACCCTGGCTACGTGCTCCTGCCACTCCTCAAGCCAGGGACACACATGCACATACATGAAGGCTTCTGCCTACGATTGCCTCAAAGAGAGCAACAGCTACATGAGCCATTCTATTTGGCTGGCAAATAAAAGACATTGGATTATTGATAAACAAATAAACAACACTTTCCCTTTGTAACAGCCAGTATAGTGCTTCATGAGAAGTATGTGCTGCCAGTGTAAGTGCTGCACAGCACTGAAGAGCCTGTCAATCACTGTCAGCAAGAAAGGACAGCATGACACCACCCTAGAAAGTTTCCTATAGTCTACCATGAACAGTCTTCAAATGGTCTCTTAGCAACAGGCAGTGAAATATCTTGTGAATTTTTTTTAATTAACATGCAGAAAATATTCATTTCATTTTTAACTTCCAGAAAGTAAATATTGCTTTGAATTAAAATAATTGATACAAAAACTGAGAAAAAAAAAAAAGAATATATTAACCTGTATTCAAAATAACTGGTAAAATGAAGCTGTCCATATATTGATGAAAAAGCAAAGAGTCCTGAATTTCCCTAATTTTAAATTCCCAAGTATACAAAGCACAATAACACATTAAAAAAACAAAGAAAAGAATATTTAAGAAAAAAATTCCCCAAGAAATACTGTGCTTCTGCACAGCAGCTGCCTACTAAATACTAGATAGGTCAGGAAGGAACTTCAGAAAAACCCAATCTATTGCATGATCATTGTAGAGCTGTTTGTAATTTCATCCAAAAGAGGACAATGACTAGCCCAAAAGCAGATTGTAAGGCTACACTGATAATTGGTTTCATCTGTAATGAAAATTTCTCTGGTTAGAAATTTTGACCAACTAAAAAGGGTGAGCTATCATACAAAGAAACAGAATATAGAACAAAGATTTTATCACTGCAGATGCACCAACTTTTAACTGCTAAACCCTTAAAAGCTTGCTTCCCTAGAGAGCAAAAGTAAATCTAAAAAAAGAGGATTACCTGGGCGGAACTGCTTCACCACAACAAAGCACTGCCGGGAAGTATTAAAGATCAGGATTGACACACTGAGGAAGAAGATGAAAAACAAATGATCAATGCTTGATAAAGGATTAATGCAGAACTACTACACTTAGATCTTGTAAATTTAAACTACATAAACACATAGATTTATTACTGAAGCCACAATGCAACAAGAACCTTGTCCAAAATCCATCAAGAGCAAAACATAATGAATTTACCCAAAATTAAGACACTTTTGACTCTTGCCATGCAGACAAAGCTACTAAGCAATTCCTTCTCCCTAACAGGAAAAAAAAAAAAAAAGTCCAACTTCAGGAACATTGCTACTAGATAGTAATAACAAGAAAAAAATCCTTAAAAATAAAACCATTTTCTTCCTTTATATCAGTCCCAGATCAGGAGAGTCTAACTCTTGAGCACAGTCTAGTCTCACTCAGCACCAGACACTTCTGTACAAGCACAAAGCATCTCCGATTTCGGGCCTTAAACCAGACACTATTCAAGGTCAATTTTGTACAAATTGAAACCAGAAGCAGTTTTAACTGTTACCACATTCAACGGTTAGAAGACACATTACAATCTTCCCCCTGTCCTCTTTGGTTGTTAGTAATACATGTCATAGGGAAACCTGACAGGCTGAGTATTTGGAGAAGCTACTGATCTCTCCATACCTAAATAACTCTCAGATTTTACCCGTTAAAAAAACGGTAGACAAAAAGTCGCCCTCCCTTATTTGGTAGACTGATAAAAGCTGCAAAAACAAGTGTATATTTTGCTCCTTACCATGGCAGCATTCTCTCATTTGTTATGTCTCACCATATGCAGTTGGAAAGTTAATTCATTATTCTATGAATTCTCCAATAGCTTAGACTAACAATGGCATATTTGCAGAGTTGAGTCAAACTTTCAGCATTCCTTGTAAAAGAGCTGTGTATTTATTTTCATTATTTGATTTAATAACAAAGTCTTAAGCTGCCAGAGAAACTGCTATTTGATGGTTATTAAAAATAATGTTAATGTTTATTATAATAACATATAAAAACCAAAACAGAAGGGAGAGGTCCAGATGTTAACATTTATATTCACAGTCGCTATTCTCAAAGACCCTTACTGCATATTGATGGCTCCTTGCCCCAGGAGACATCATCTGAAGGAAATTCTAAAGCAAAGGTTTTAGTTCAGAGAGACTGGAGGAGAACCTTCACTCTGCTTTCTGGCACCGGGGTTCACAAGGATCAAAGAAGGGTAGGGCTTGGAAGGTACCTCTGGAGATGATCCAGTCCAACCCCCCGCCAAAGCAAGGTCACCTACAGCAGGCTGCACAGGACTGTGTTCAGGTGGGTTTTGAAAGTCTCCAGAGAAGGAGACTCTAGAACCTTTCAGGGGAGCCAGTTCCAGGGCTCTGTCACCCCCAAAGAAAAGAAGCTTTTCCTTATGTTTAAGTGGAATTTCCTGTGTTCTAGTTTCTGCCTGTTGCTCCCTGTCCCATCACTGGACACCACTGAAAAGAGTCTGGCCCCATCCCCTTGACATCTGCCCTTCATTTATAAGCACTGGCAAGATCCTTCCTCAGTCTTCTCTTCTCCAATCTAAACAGACCCAGGTCTTTAAGCCTTTCCTCGTGAGAAAGATGCTCCAGTCCCCTATCACCTTTGTGGCTCTCTTTTGGGACTCTCTCCAGTAGTTCTCTCTAGGTTCTTTCTGACCTAGCACTAGAAAATCTGGGAGCTTTAGTGTAGGCTGCTAGAAGAAATGAAGTTAAACCACAGCTTACAGTGTTTTTAAGTTTACTTAAGTATTATCTATTTTTTTTTTTCCTTTGCATGACAGTTCCCCCCCCAAAGCAGTACTGTCTGAGGGTAGACATTGCACCAAACAAAAGGAAAAGGAATTACTGCTACCGAACCTTTGTTTTATGTCCATGGGTCTAAGGATGTGCACTGCCTGCAATTTGAGCCCGCAGCAGTTTGAAGCTCCAGTTAAAGAGAAGAGTAGACTTCCTGAAGCATATGGTTGCCCTTCACCTTTCTTTATATTCACCACCCTAGGCCAAATCTTTCACTTGGCTTGTCCTCTTCAGCACATCTCATTAAATAACTCATACCAACTAATTAAAAATGGCTCATCTATTAGACATTATCTTTTCTTAAGAGTCAATCACTTGAGATTTTTATGGAACAGATGGGAAAATTAAAAACAATCTGTCAGAATTAAGGAACAAGATCAAATTAAGCTGGAAAGGAGTAGCAGCAAGTTATTACAATTGTCTGCTTCTCACACCATCTTGAGATAAGAGGGTACAGAAGTGGCACAAATCTGTAGAACTTTGTATTTAATTACTTCTAATTTTCTGAGTGACTGACAAACAATTTTGGACATAAATTTACATTTTTTAACAAACCACAACACACAAGTTCTACTATTTCTTGTCAGAGCTGGGGAGTCATGGGGGAGAAAGTTCAGAATTATACCTTCTTAGGAGGAGAGTGACATTAAGAATGCCATTTAGCATTTCTTTTTCCACAATAAACAATATCACATGAAATATTTCCACAGGTCACTAGGTCTGTAACTTCTCAAAACCCATTTGAAGCTACATTCAGAACAGTTATTTAGGTATTATGTAAAGTTAGACCAAGACTGTTCAACAGATCTAAGTGGAGGATGCCCCGAGTCACTGCTTGCAGTTGGTTTCCTTACTGCTGTAATGATCGAAATATCCCTTTAAAATATTACCACCAATTCTATTGTAGAGTATTTTATATGCATCTATAAGCTTTGGGGTGATCAACAAAAAGTAAACATAAAAAACTAAAATTTAAAATGTTCACAATGATTTTTGGGAACATCTCCACAGACAAAAGATACAGAAGATAAACAAAGCCCAAGCTGTATATTATCAGAGAGAAATCACATAGAACCACTAGAAGAGAAAAAAAAAAAAGCCCAGTCCAATTTCCTAAAAGAAGCAGGGATTCTAGACAAGGATTTAATCTAAAATGGACATCAAACATCCTAGTGTAGCAGCAGGCGAGGTGCCCATGTCCCAGAGAGGAGCACAAGACCACTTTTTTGTTATTTTTTATGAAGGAAAAGAACACTTAGATGTAAAAGGATTATGATGGATCCAAAACTGCCTCCATACCTTAGAAACAACCTGTAACATGTCTGCATAAATGAAACACCACCTCATCTTAGACCTGCCAACCTTTTCATTTCGGGTAGCAGACTATTACTTTTCACCATACTCCACAGTTGTACATTTTTGCTGGCTACTCCTCCAGCACCTGACACTGAGGGAAATTACTGGTGTAAAAGGAGAGGTCACTAATGAAAAAGCCATGCCACCAAGTCACAGGCCAGCACCCGGGACTCAGCGACCACGTGGCACGACTGCTGCATGGAGGTATCATGTTTGGTACCTGCCAGCACCCGTGGGCTTGCCACCTCTGTAGGCAAGAGGTGGCTGGGAAGAAAACTCTTCCCAATGTGCTCTGTGTGTCACTCCAGAGCTGTGATTTGCTTCTGTAAGACACAGATCACCTCAGACCAATGAAGGAGACTTGGTTCCCCCACACTGCATCTCTCACTGTCTGCTTTAGGGACTATGACCAAACAGAAAACCAGCATATTAAGAGGTGACACAGGCTTGTACAGCATCTTCCAGGGCTGGTGAAGACCACAGCCTTCAGCCCAACCCCTCCTCAGCTTCCCCCTGCAGCAGCCCCTGCTCACTTTATACACACAATAAATCACTGCTCTGATTACAGGAGATTTTTTCCCAAAGAAAGCATGCATGTAAACAGGTTACTGTACAAGAATGTAGGATACTGCTCTTTCTATAAATACGGGAAAAATTAGGGTATCCCCAAAATATTGTAAGAAAGATATGTACCTAAAACGTCAGCAAGACATATCTACAAAGACCAGCTAACGTGTACTTGAGCTTTTATTGTACTGAAGTTTGCAGTTAAAGTCTTGGTATCTAACACAATGTTTTCTTAAAGGGATTGCAAATATTCAGTCAAGGATCTCATGTAACATTTAACCACTTAAACTTCGCAGAAAACCCTGACTGAAATAGGTAAGCATTAGGGTTCTCTAATGGACATTTGACTTCCCTAAAATGTTTAAGTCAATGTGCAGAAATAGCATACAGGTGACCCATGGAGATCTGCAACACGGGACTCCAGAATCTTAATTCCTCCTCCATGTTTAAGACTCTTACTGAAAGAGATGATACCTACCTGAATATCACCTTTACAGCTGAAAACATCTCTTAGAAGAGTTTAGAAAATTAATCTGTTGTGTGACATTTGCCTGGAAAACTACTTCCAAATGTCTTCCTTCCCCCAGCATAGCACAGCTCTGTATTTATTGAACTCCTGATAACTGACGCTTTATGTACTACAACTCCACACACCCAAACCTAAGAAAGCAAGGTGGTGTTCCTAGAAGCAATGTAGAACTTGCAGTATTTGACCACAGCAGTTACGAGGTAGGGGAGAGATGAAAACTGACATCCTGTTAAATATGCACAAACATATGGACTGACACAAAGTTAATTCTTTTGAAATACATCCTAGCAAATAAGAATGGTAAATGAGCTTTGCCAAAGCTACAAGAACATGTACTTCTAGAGCTCCAAAACTTCAATGAAGGTTTTGGGGAGGTTTGGGTTAGGAGTTTGGGTCTGTTTTCCTTTGACTTATTTTTTTTTATTTTGGTGGGTTTTTTTTTGTTGTTTGTGGTTGTTTTTTTTTTTTTTTTGTCTGAGGGACTTTTTTTTTGCTTTTTGTTGCTTGTTTTTTTTGGGAGTAGAAATGTAATTTCACTTTGTAGTTATAGGCTTGGTAATCTTCTATCTTCAATTGTCAGTTGTTGACCTGGGCTACAGTTAATCCACAAGCAACTGCTAAAATTTACTAATTGCTTCTTATGAGACAAACTGTTAAAATCCTTTAATAAATAAAGATTGGTTCAGTCTTTCATTAGTCCTAGATGCAACCTAAAAGCATATTTCACAAATGCGAATTTGCAAAACTAAAAAATAATTCTGAAAACATCGCAGTGTAGTCATAGCAAAGAAAAGGACAAGATTTTCTTGTGTTTCTGTGAATGAAGTAAGACTCTCAAGGTTGGAGAGGAGAATTTTTAATGATAATCTTGTACTAGTACTACAATATGCTAAGTAACTGATGAGGTAAAATGGGCAAAGACACTGAACTTTCTTTAATCCTAAGGGCAACTCAGGATCTCCTTGTGTCTAGCACGGGTATGCGTGTGTCACACCAGCTGTGATTGGAACTGAATGATGGAGAATAAAGCACCTAAAAAAAGGCTGAGGTTAACCCTGAAAGCCAGGGCTCCCAGGCTATTGACCTCAGCCACTGCCACCTACTTTTAGAGCCTAAAAATTACTTCAAAATTATTTGAAAATCTGTAACATTGTTTGTGCTGCTTACAAACAATAATCTCAGCTCCACAGGGGAGACTTTAGGAAGTAATGTTATTTGATTTAAAAAAAAACCACATCAAATAAAAGAAAATAAACCACCAAAAATCCTGCAACACTACCAGAGCCTGCAGTAATTCAGTTACTGTTCTCACAGAAGACAATGAAAAAAGAATGGCAGATTGTAAAGAAGAAAGACAAAGTGGCATGCAGGAATAAAAGCAACTAATTGATTTATCAATCCATTTGACTCCCAATACATATTTGTTATTAAAAATCCCTTTGATACAATCAGAAGAAAATAATAAAAACTAGAGTGCAACCACAGAAGTATTTAGAGATATATTCATCTCAGCTGGAAAGTATATGAATATAAAACATACACATAATATTTTTGCCTATATGGCTCTTAAGGAAGAAAATGTCAAGACTTATGAATCATACCAGAAGGAAAGTTATTAAGAAAATAAATAAATCATTTAGAAGTCCTAGAATTACTTTGGCTTTAAAATATAAATTTGTTTTTCCTCTTGAAGTTATATGAATGACTTTCTTAATTCAAACAGTGTTGACAAATTGATCTTTCATTTTGTTTTCCATGTCAAGACTGTAATTCCCTCTAGTCTTTGAAAAATATTATGTCTGGGAAACACCGCAGATCAGGATTAAAGCATGTTAGTGAACAAGTGTCCTTTTCTTGTTCCAATCACGAACAACTGCACTTTCATTTTTAAGGTGATAAACAAACACACTCTCCAAACGTGAGAGCTAAAAATCAAAAGTAATTCTTTGGGAGGATTCATCCTTCAGGAAAGCCTACTTCATCCTAAGTTATTTCAAGACTATTTTTAATGGGAATGAGAAAGAATTGCATCTAGTCCCTGTGCCACTTCTGTATTCAAATTAACCATCCATTTCACCATTGGTCATGTCCCTGAAAACTTCTGATGTGGTACCTAAAGTGCTGTCTTCTTCTTTTTATCAGAGCAGCACCTAGTATCTTAAGCCAGGGAAAACAGACCCTTCATTTTCATAACAAACATGTAATAAAGCTGTACCCTTTGATTATTCTCCAGTGCAACTCCTTTATTCTCAGAGCTTTAACTATAATGCAGATAGTCCTGAGATTCAATGTGTGTGCTTGCACAATCTTCACTGGTTCATTTAAGTCTTCCTTCAAAGCACTTTACATTTTTCAAAGGCCAACACCAATCCAATTGGCTGCTTAAAATGCAGCCTATTACAAAAGCAAAGCTATAAGCTCCTGACAAAAACATTCAGCCTTTCATACTAATCACAGATAAAGTGGATTTGGAAAAAGATAATTAGAGACGTCTAGAAGACTTCTGTATTCTGAGGAAATTTGAATGCCTTCTCCAACGCAACTGAAATATTTAATACTAAGTAAAGCCAGAGTAAAGTAGTGAGACACGTATGCTTAAGAAAATAAACATTACTTTGGAAAAAATCAAAAGGAAGATCGGTTTCAGTAAACTGAACTGCAGCAGGAAGTTGTTCATGACACCATAAAGCAGGAAGCATATGTTTGGTTAATCATCAGACCGGTGGAAGAATGAATTAAGAAGTGCTAACAAATCCATAAACGTGCACTTTTAAAACATAATCTCTGCCTACTTGCAAAGTAATAATTTGTACCCAACCAGAGAATAAGATGCAGGACAAGTTCTCTGGAGTAAACAACCCTCTCAGTGCCCTGTTTTCATATAACAAAGAAAAAAATGGAAAGCAAATTCGACTGCAAAATAAATGAGACATCAAAGCATGTTGCTCTCAATAACATTCTTTAAGTGTCATATCTTGGCCCGTATCCCAGGATACCCTTGGAAATGACACAGTGCATCTCAATGGGATTCTTTCAACAAAATATTTTAATAAATAAATTCAGGTTTTATGCTAACTTATTTGATTAAATAAAGCTTTGTGGGCATTATGTGGAACAGATGTCAGAGCCTGGTGGGCTTTTGTGCCAATTCCTAATTATTTGTGAAACTGCCATTTATAAATGCTATCACATAATAAGACCAATAAGTAATCCATCTAAAAGGCATATGACTCCATTCTGAAATGGCAAAAATCAAAGCTTTAAAACAATTATCAGGTTTCAAGGACAGCTTACAAAATAAAAAGTTTGAATGTTCTGCCCTAGCTAAAGTAAAGTAAAAATAACACAGTCTTTTGCCAGGTATAAATGTACAGTCTCACCACCATTAGTCACAAACATAGAAACTGACAGTTGTTCATATTTTACCTAATTTTCCCATTTCTAGGCTAATAGTTTCAACAGTTTTCTCTTTTCCAAGAGAGATTTTCAGGTAAAACTTTAAAAGTACAGGCACTCCAATTATAGAACATTTCCTAGCTTTTGTAAGATTACTTTTATCAATCTCAAATGCAGCCTATGACCATGCTACTGTCTCTAGACCCCATAAAAACTTCTGGCCCTCTTCAAACCAAAGAGGTTTATTTCAAAACCACTTGGAAGCAGAAGGAAGACTGTTCCTGATTTCAGCGACTATTAGAGAATAGACGCATCCACTTGTATGTGTATTATTGCAACCACTAAAAAATTAAATCCCTAAAGTTGTAAAAACAAGATGCCTCTAATCCGGACACTAGAAACCTGTATTCAGAAATTTATACCTAATCAGACAAAACTCCTGTGTACCTGCTTAGTTGTAATAATTTTAATGGTTTTTGTTCTTAACATTAGACAAACGTTTAACTGATCAATGAAGCAATGCACTCAGTAGAGACTTTATTGTCATTTTACCCTATTTCAGTGATACAGCACAGAACAGATTATATGCTAAATAATGCTTTCACATCACTTACTTAAAAAGGTGAAATGCGAATCTGAAAATCTGGCTTTTGGATTTGAATTTTTGTCTGATAACTTTACAGCATCAAACTCATTTATTTTTGCCTTGTTGCTATGATTTTATTTAGATCGAATCCTAAGGCAACAACACAATAAGACATCCGAAAAGACAGTAAATATGCCTGCAGAATTCCTGGCACACAAACAGAAGATCTGTCAAGTCTACACTTAAAAAGATACCAAAAATGAAAAATTAAAAAACACAGGCATTAAGTGCATTTTATTTGCAAATATCATACACAAACAAATCATGTAATAACTTGGGTTGAAGGAAACTAGCAGGCTACTACATTTTTTCCTTCTAATAGCAGGAAAAATACCATTATCCTGATAGCATTCTTAGTAGACAGATATCAAGTCTAGACGTGAGAGTTTTCAATGACAGTGATTACAAAACATGCCTTCCTAGACTGTCTTACCACCTATTCGAAAAAGTTTCTTAGTATTTAATTTAAAAAACAATTTCCACATGAGACACCATTTTTAGTTCTGTCATTGATTACCAATGAAATTAAATTATTTCAGTCTGCTTTATAGCATTCCTTTACATTTTTGTGATAAGCAGTAATTTTTCTCTTCAGTTGCATTATCCTTTGCATGAACATGCCCATAGATCGTTACATTCTCTTGCTATTATTTCCCTAAACTTTTCATCATTTTTGTTGTTTGTTGAACTACATCCAGTTTATTTTAAACAGTGCATTATCTTCTGCACTATCTTTGAAGATAATCAAGAAAATTCCACACCATTGACACACTGGAGGAGATGTTACAAACACAGACAATGTTTAGTGTACAACAGTACATCACTGCACATAAAAGGCACATGCCACCCAAGAAAGATTTAATTCTTTTACCTGTGCAGACGTTAAAAAGCTGTATTTTAACCACTTTAAAGCTACTGTGATAATTCTTGCACAAAGAAAGCATCTGAGTTCAATTTCATGGTGTCTTATAATACACGAGGACATAAACCAGAAAACTACATACATGATTAAGTTTCCATAAAGCCTAAACAATTTGACATATGAAATAGAAGAAGGAATTTAATCCACTCCTATAATGTGGTCAGGGCACATGACTTCCACCCTGTTTCCATAGCTGACTGCTACAGCCACCCAGCTAGAATAGCAACCCTGGCTTCTCCAGGCCACTTGTGTGGCTCTGGTGACCCATCATCTGGCCAGCTCTTGTGGCCAAGGCCAGGATGCAGCAGGCTCCTGGGGCAGCTCTTTGCCAGCATCATTCCTTGCAACCCCCAACTTCAGTGGCATGCAGGAGCCAGCACTTGGCCAGGTAATTTCACAGCACAGAGTGACTGGCTGAGTATATTCACCTTCCTGTAATGAGTTACATTCATTTTTAACTTGCCTCGAGAGCATCTTTTTGTTTATCCCCAGCGCTGGTACCTGCAGGAGTTGACACGCCAAGGTGCACACTGCCTTGCTCTCCTTCACCCTGCAAACTCCCTTGTGATGGAAAACAACACTTTGCAGTTGCCTTTGTACCAGATAGAGTATAAAGCCTTTTTTCTGAGCAAACTATTATACTAAAACAAATCCATTGCTAATTTAAATGTGAAATAAATTAATCTAGTCTTAAAAGAATTCAGCCTTATAAGGCAGGAATATTACTTCCTCTTCTCTTTAGAGAAATAAGAAAAGACAAAGTTTTAAAGACTTAAACTCTTAAACCAGGAACTATTACAGAGCCACTGTGACATGTTTTTATAGGTAAAAACACAGCATAAAGAGGGTACAAGGCACATGCAGACTTCTAAGTTTTTTAGTCTAAATGCCTTTTCCTTATCACATGGTATTTTCAGAGTTGAGAGGAACTCGCATAATAATCTAACATGAAGTTCAGTCTTCTCAGATTTGTTTTGTTTTAAATGTAATTTACAGTGAATTTTTAATAATTTTAGAAAGAGAAGTAGCCATAACTTTGCTTTGCATGCATTTACAATGCAATTGGAAAGCTGTCCTTTTAGTTGTCAACGAGCAAAAGGTGCAGTTATGTTCCTGTTCCCCAATGATATTACTAAAGCACAAAAGCAAGCACATGACTGTACGCTGACCTTCATCTGATCCCAAATTATGTCTTTTAAAAGCCTTGAATCTGTTTAAGGGGAGTTGCTGAAACCTGAAACGAACTTGGGTCTATTGCTTTATAAAGTAGATGAATGGAAAACCTAAGTATTACATTTCAGGCTTTTACTGTACTAAATATAGCAAAATTAGGATGAGGGAGAGTATAACTGGAACATGAGTCTGGTTTAAGAGACTAATTTTTCGTTAAAAAAAAATTAACAACTCCTGCCCCGACAAATCACACCGCCACAAATTGCCAACTAGTTCCAACAGACCCAAGTTTAAGAAGCATTTTGAAATACACCTTGCATTTAAATTTCCATTGCTTGCACTCTGCTTGATTTTCATAGGGATATGTTTAACAATGAGCAAACACATCAGTCGAGTATTCAAAGGAAACACAAACTTAATTAGCAAAGTAAGCAGTGCATAACATAACTGCAGAAAGCATCTTTCGCTGTGTCCCCTCAACACAACAGGTCAGAATTATTTAACACTAACATGCACCACTCCAATAAACTTGTTCAGCAATTACAATCAAAAAGAGGTAATCAAGGATTTTTAATTTTCTTCATTTATTTTTGCAGTCTTCACTGCTGTTTCTCATGATGTAATAAAATCTTGCAATGAGCACTGATAACGTTCATCTGAATGTTTCAAAGTAAGATGAACTTAAATGTAACTCTGCAGGACAAGCAAGATAGCAAATACATTATTTTCTAATAGAAAAATGGCTTATAAGTTGACAGATTTTTTGACAAGTTTACAAATTTTTGACAGTTCTCAGATGGGAACTGTAACATTAATGAAGCATTTAATCTACCTGTAAAATCATAGAAAACTTCAGGTTGTAAAACACTTTCGGAGATGATCTGATCCAACCTCCTGCAAAAAATAAGTCTAATTTTTAAGTTACGTCTGATTTCTCAGAGTCTTGTCCAGTCACGGGTTGAATTTCTCCAAGGATGGAGGTTCCTCAGCACTCCAGGACTTAAGGTATGTCTTTGTGTCCTGAGTCTTCCTTCTTTTACAATTCAAACCTAATTATAGTAAGAAATGCTGCATCTTTTGCCTCTGCTGACACTCACTTGACTTTTGACAGCACAGGTTTTGAAGCCTTAAGTAACAGTAAGCCTTAAGCCTTAGTAACAGCTTATTGTGTGACCAGTAATAATTTTGCACAAGTTTTTTTTGTTTAAGTGGCATGGAGGGATCAAGAGTAAGCAATTATTTGTTCAGCACAAATCACAAACTGTTAAAGCACAGGTGACTCCAGGACTGACACTCTAGTTCTGAATGATCTTGATCTTAAGAAAGCTTAGGAGGCATGCACTGTAGACTCAAGCCCAGATTGGCAATAACTAAGAAGAAAGAAAAGAAAAACATTAATAGCTAATAAAAATTCTGCCATTTCAGCTTGTGCAAGAGTCACGCCAACTTGTTGATGGTGAAGTGATCTTGTCCTACTGCAATATACAGTGAGATTTTAAAAAGGTGACTCACACTTGAAAATGACTACTACAGCCCTCATGTTTTTGTCTTTGTATAATTTAATCAGCTGTTCATCTGAACAGTTCGAAAGGATAAATTTATACAAAAATAACTTCACCACTCTTGCTAAATATTTTCCTGCATCAAATCTTTTCTGATACAGATCGATTGAATATCGGCTTATGTTGAGCGACTTTGAAACGAGAAGGAACACGGGGGCCCCAGAGGAACCCAGCACACAAGCTCTCAGTTCACTGTCACCCAGCAAGGAAGCCAGTCCTTGCACAAGTTTAACTGTGCTGATGAAAGATGACAGATGAAGAGATAAGTTAGCCTTAATGTATGGTTTTGTATGATTAGCACAGTTGGGGTTTTTGTTCAACACGATTAGATTCATTATATGTATCAATTATATGTCAATATATAATATATACACGGGTACCTTAAAGGTCTGGCATTCCAATGTGAATGTTACATTCAGGTAAACAGCCTTATTTTAAAAAAAACCTTGGAGCACTTAATGTTACAGCATTTTCAGAAGTAAAATAAGTTTTGAGTATTTTTGAAAAAGTGTTATAGAAAAGGGAATTATGGAAAACACCTACAATCTTCCTGAAGAAGACATAAGCACTAGGAAATCCTCATCAACAGGACATGTGTCCTGGAAACCCCTCCTCTTCTTCAAGGTTTGATTAAGAGTAATGAACCTCTTAAAAGCCCTCTCAGTATGAAGTCCTCTATAATCTTCAGCAATTAGACAAATATGACTTTTCCATCTAACTAGCACCACAGCTACCCTATTAAAATACAGCAAAATGTAGGGGTTTAACACATTACAGCGAATTTTGGACCTGACTAATTTGTCTGATAATAATTGGCTTCAAATTCACAAATAGAATTTATGTAAACCCATGGATTTCCCATGCAGAAAGCTGACATATCACCTTTGGTGTCAGAAGTTGCACTGAATTGGCTTATAAAAGTATTAGACATTCTACAGTTCAATAGTAGCCACTAGTAAGTCAGGATGGCAGCTGTTGTACATCTGAAGCTAACAAATGGTATGTGACCAGAGATGACTGGCATGACATGTGGCCATAGCCTTTTTATACAGTTATGTTCTCAACTATTTTAAAAATGTCCACAAAAGTCCTTCAGAAATACTGTTCCCAAGAAGTTCATGGAAAATTGATCCTTTAATATTAACCCCACTCAGTTAGTTGCCTATATTCACACATTATCACAGAGCGATAGACTAAAGTTTAAACAAAAAGAGTAATACAAATTATTCATCTGGAAGTCATGTTCTCAGCACTGTGACTTGAGACTGGATTCACTTGCTTGAAAGTACTGGGCATATATTAAATTTCCAGCAATCAATTATCATTTCAGCCTTTGTATCTGCGATCCTAAATTCAGGCACATGCCCCCATGGATAGACAAAGTGCACTGACAGAACTGTCTTCTAGGCAAATTCCACAAGCAAGCGTGAAGTTCAGCATAAAAATATCACTCTCTTTTCGGTCCTCATTCTCAAGCCGAACAGGCATTTTTAATCTATCTAATAATTTCCCAGTCTTCCTGGAACTTTTACTTTCCTCATCTTTGTATTATTAAAAAGTGTTGCAATCACTTTATGCCCATCCAGGAACCTACACACAAAAAGACCTACTGTAAGGATTTACAAGGTTCCAACATAGAAGAATTTAGAAAACACCATTGATTTTTCATGCACAAGAAGAATACATCTCTCAACGTGGTTCTAGTTATGAGTTACAATTTCTTTTGACATTAGTGTTTTGCTACATTTGTTACCTTTGCTTTTTACCTTCTAGTATCTGAATATCTAGTATTCAGTGACTAGATGAAATATTTATACTTTAAAAAAAGACATATGAATATTTTAGCATTTAATAACTCCGAGACTGTGTCTGTTTCATATACACCCTATTTGTTATAATTATGCATAAATTGATCTTTGAAGTTAGAAGTTAATTACTTTTCTTCCCTGATCGGAGAAATACAACTGGAAAGACAGAACAAAGTTGCTGGCTGCCCACTTCTTCCAGTGTGGTTAGGAGAGGGTTTCAGTGAATGGAGGGCCTGAAAGCTTTCAGGCATTTCCAAAGTCACCTGAATCAGACTTTGCCTAAAATGTTCTAATATAGCAGTGATAGAGAGGATTAAAATAAAAAAATGTTAGCATAATACTAGGATTTACTCAAACATGAAACAGGATCTCTACCTTATTCCAACTAATTGCCAGTGAAAAAAAAAAAAGAAAAATCAAATCAGTATGACCTTGAATTTAGATGCTTCTTAACAGACTTTATATTAGGGCAATGCCTGGGATTGTGAGACAGGTAAGAGTGTGTGGTCATGTACTTGGGACTACACCAGGGTTAAGTATGTGGGGGGCAGAGCCCTTCCTTCAGGTGGCATTTTCACACCCCAAAAAAGAAAATTACATACAATCCAAACTTTCAGTTCCACCTTCTATGTAATTATTAAAATGTACAATACATCGTGTGCCAAAACTAATATCTGAAAAAGTAAGCACAGACAACATTTACTGGAAACATAATAAATACTGAGAAGGTTTTTAAAACTCTGCTAATTCTGTCCAAAAAAAGTAGAGAAATATCTGCAAGTATTACACAAGAAGTAAGAATTGCAGAGGAAATTAGGGCAAAAAGACAACACTGCACAGCAGCAAGATTTGACCAATGGATGAGAATACAGCATGAAATGCAACCTAAAGACATAAGGACATAGTGTGATTCCATTTATTACCTGTCATGTGTCCTCATAAAATCCCAGAACTTCTTAGTGCCATTCTGGGAAAAAAAAAAAAAAAAAAATCAGTAAAAATAATTCCAAGTGAAAAACTACTATAATGAAATTTAAAAAAATGTAACAGGAATTTCTTTGCAAAGTTGATATAGCTGGTTTTATTTATGAGACTGTTATTCAGGATTTTGGCAGTAAATATTCTAGATGTTCAAAATCTTAGATCCACAATATTATGCTAGCAGCTAACTTAAGAGTATGGTAGTCTTTGGGCCCAATTTTGGCCACAGTATCAACTTCAGCTGTGTAATCTAATCATTCAGGTGCTAAGAAGCTGTTTAAGTTTTAACTAGTAAAACAACGCATAGATCTAAGTTCTTCCATGTCCAGAAATGGTCTTATCCTTGGAGGACAGCTCAGCACTTAGCTCCTAAGTAAACTCAATTGGGATGCAGGAACAAGACATCCTTCCCTCTAACCCCTTACACATCCCAAAATAGTAGCTTTGTCCATGATATGCCTAATGTGAAGAGATCACTGTCCATTCTACACCACAGCTGTTACTCTGCACTCTCGTGGTGACGACGACACTGTCCAACAGCAGGCTTGAAGGCACAGCACTCACCCAGGAACTGGGAGACATAAAATGAATTATTTTCTCAACTTGGGCCAATTTCTGTCTTCTGCTATCTTAAAAAGAACGACACTGACACTGAATTCATTCAGCAGGGCTGAAACCCATCCCTGAAAACATCCCTCCACAGTTGTAATGAACACATACACACTTGCTTACATTCATATTCGATCTTCTATAATCATCCCTACCAATTCATAGACACCAGTTAGCAGAGACATGTATGGAATTCTTTACCCTGCTTATGAAAATTGTGATGGTATTTTTCAGCTGAAATACAACTCAGAAGATTTAACTCCTAGATTAGTTTGAAGTCGATATAAGGAATCAGTATGCAACCAGAAGGAATCTTTTGGGTTGATACCTTTCTCTCGTTAGCAAGGCAGAAACGAGACATGTTGCAAACCTATATCCTTCAAATATTCTTAATGTGAAAAGCAGCACAAGCTCTCTATTACAAAGTATAGTTAAATGGATGATCAAACCCTGAGCAACCGGTTAATGATTTAAAGCAGGTAAATCTGTGCTATGAAAGAAGAATCTTCAGTTGGTGGGTAAAGGTGCCAACCAATATAGACAGGCCCTTCAGCTCTATTTCAGATGTCATGGCTACCAAGTACACAACAGCTGGTGGGGATTAGATAACAAGCACTCTGGTTCAGAGATTAAGCTCCTGAGCTTTATGAGTTTACCAAGCTTTTTGGAAGAGTGACTGTTTGCTTGCTAGCTGGGTTTTTCTTCATTCCCACAACTCTAATTATAAACAGTTGTTCCTCTCAAGGGAAACTCTAGTCTACTCTTCCATTGGTGTCTGCACATACCTTCTGCTAGCATCAACAGGAATCAAATGTGTGCATTAGAAGAGAAGCCCTGTCCTTGTTTAAACACAATATAATGTTGAAAGAGCAATAAATACAGTAAATTCTCAATGTCAACTGAAATGCTAAAGCCACTGTGTATCATAGCTGAGTGTTTATCCAATCTGCCCCACCGGGTGAGAGACAGGGGAACAGTTTTGAAAGGACTATGACACAACACATACTTGCAACACTTGAACATAATTGCATAAGCTATGTGGTGTACGATAAGTTAAGGTATTAAATGTGTAAGGTCCACTCAATCCAGGTGTAAGTTTATCTCCCTCTAAGACATGTATTTGTGGTATTTTCTTTTGTATGCAGATTGCTGTGCAATTTCTCATTTGACAGGAGTGAGTTGGGAAACCATGGACCAAGAATAATGTCTTCTGCATCCACCTTCATATTGTCTTTACAGTTTCAACCTTCCTGTGCCCTAAATGGTAAGATGTGCTACCATCATCCATTCTGACTTTGTAGTGTCCACTTGGGAGAAATGCAGGTGTGCACCTGATGGAGCAGACAAAGCTGGAGCCAAGGCTCTCCTTGCTTTAATTTAGGCTATTAGTCCTGTGATACCACTTCCTAACGTATAACCCCAGCAACAATCTTCATGGCTCTTTCCTACTGCTATCATTTTGCAAATAATAGAACCTGATTGCTCTGGAGCACTTATGAAAGGGTTTCAAATAGCTGAGGAAAATTACACCCTAGAGATCATCCTCATCCAGATGGGATCCATCAGATTTGAATGCCCTCTTCTCAAGGATGAGCTCCATTAGCATTAACAGAAGCTACTTCACAGACATGAACGTAATTTTTAACAGAAAGTGAAAGAAGGAACTTAGTACATATAAAGAAAACAATCAGAAAATGAAACCTATAGTTTCTAAGTGGCTGGACAGCACATAAAGCACTTTCTCTGGAACAGGATTTGATTAATTTAAGACCCAAATTCAAAACCAGCCACTGTCTAAATCAGTTTGAGTCTGTCTGTTCAAGATGTTGGTTGTCATCATGCACCCTGGCTGGACAATGTCAGTTAAGCCATTTGCTGACTGTATTTGAATAAAAAAATATTTTGTATGATCCACCTGCACCTGTCCAAATAAATCAATAAACAAATGAAGCATTCCAACATCTCATTGTTTACAGTGGCAGAAACTCAAATGAGCCCCATTCATGCCCTATTGTCCAAGTTAGATGTAATTTGAACCCAACTGTATGGAGCTGAGTTTCTATTGTGCCCAATGCGTGGCTCTTTCCTAACAGACTAGGATGAAGGTTGCTAATTATTAATAGCATGTAAACAGTTACCAATGGTTCTTATGCTGTTTTACATACTTTACAGAACATTAATTCCAACCAGTTTCCAACCAACTATATGAAACTGTATGTAATATCTCTATCTTATCATTAAGACAAAAATATTAATTACTGAAGCTGCTCAAGATTCATGCTTTTAAAAGTCAAGTAGCCACAGTTAGTGTTAAACTGTTCCATTCCATATACCCTGGCCTTTGACAATGCTCTCCTATCACCAGTTACTGATATTTGGAAGGAATTAAAAAGGTACCAATGGTCAACACCACTCCCCCAAAAAAAGAGAAGTATCTTTGTGAAATATAAAAGCTCTCTCAAACTCCTAATGCTCTTCATTTTAATAAACATATATATTTACATTATTGTAATATAGTCCACTCTCCAATGTGTCATAAGGAACAATCGGAGTATCTTTCAGTGAAGTGAGTGAATTAAGTATAATTGATCGCTGGGAGATCTAAACTTGGATGACAGGAAGGAGAAAGGAGCATATTATATTTGAGAAACATTTAAACACTTATTCTTCAAATGGGTGATGTGTCCTGGGACATTCTATAAAGAAAATTATGTCTAAAGTATTTTATGCCATTTTTTTATCTGTCAGAACAGCAGTTCTGATACTGCAACAACCTCGTATAACACATATTTCATTTGGTAAATCTTTAATCACAAAGTAATCACACTCTAGTTCTGTGCTCAGTGATCAGGCTCTGGGATGTCGCAATGCTGAGCTGGTGCATACAGCATGTGTAAATTAATAGAGCTGTATTCCAGGAGAGGCAGCATGCCAGACAACTTCGTTTCATGTTACGCAGAAGACAGATGACTTGCATAAGCACGAATTGCCTATGAAAGCCCTATCAGGTCAGGTGAGACGTCCATCTTCTCTAATAGCCTGTCTCTACCAGCAGAAGGAGCATTTCAGAAGAGAGGAAGCGTACAGCAATGATTCCCCACAGTACTCTTCCAAGCCTTTGACAAAAGGCAGCTGAAAGATGTCAAGAGACAAGCTCTCATGAAGGCATCCAAATTAAATGCAGTCCAACCCTGACAAGCATGCACAAATAGCCATTTCTATACTATCTGAATGTGCAACAGTGTGTCACAAGTCCTGCTCATCTTGACTATAAGACTTGGTAATGGCATTGACAGCTTGGTGAGAATTAACAACAGTATCCTACCAGCTTGACAGGTCTGCAGAAGAACTCAGTCCCTTTTGGTGCAAGTGATACAGGACAGCCATACACCTCGAAGAGCTCTCTGCCAGAGAAGTGTTGACAGTGGACACAAGTTTGGCAGATGTGACTCCTGCCAGCAGAGAACTGTTTGTGATGCCACCCATACTTGATCTCCACATTCTCTGTCCTGGTTCCATCCCTGAAATCATTTTCTCAAGACTCTTCCTGCACCTGCTCATTGACAAGATTACAGGCTGGAGCCTGTTCGTACTGTCTGTTATGGGTAAGTCACACTTGTCTGCAGCCAATAATCAAAACACCATTCTTTTTCCCACCTACACTCTCTCTGGCTAAGATGCTTTAAGAATCATTGCACCAGGGATATCGCTCTCCTCTGCTTTCCTCCATTAGTTCAGGCAATACAACATCTGAACATGGCCAAACTGCTGTCAGGATACCTATGCAAAGGATAAATTCTGCTTCCTAGACTTAGCCCAGGCTACCCAATAAAGAAGGACATGCTGTGCTAACTACGTGGGAAGAAACATTCACTGGCATGGATCTTGGAGTGATATTGAGTGTGCTCCACATGTGGCAGACCCTGGACATACTCTGACAGACGTCACCCAGGAGTTTCCCTCTACTCTTCATTTGGGGCAGGCAGAATGCCCTCCTCTCTCTTTTCCCTAAGGACAGCACCCAGGGACTGTTTGACACCTGAGCTCCTGAACCAGTTCACATGTCAGGTAAATGTGTCTCCACACGTAACAATACTCTGTGCACTGTTAACACTGATACCATCCTGAGTCTTCAAAAAATTCCAGTCTAACGAAACCCAAACCCCCTCAGTTTGGCTGTGGTCCCCACTTTTGTGCACAGCGCTGCTGGGACTCCCCTTTTCTCTGTACAGGCAGCTTTTTCAGACGGAGGGAATAAGCACTTAAACACAATTTTAGAGACAGATGTGGGTCTTTCCTCCAGGATCACCAACAAGGACCCTCCCAAAGAATTAGATCTGTTTATAAATAATGGAAGTTAGAGCCCTGGTGCCCCAGTTATAAGACCTGCACCTTTCCAACGTTCCTGAGTTTCGACATGAGGAAGAGAAAGGGGCAGTGGTGCAGCAGGCCATGCCATGAAGCTAAATGTAACCTGGAAACAGTGCCACGCCAAGGGCTGAAAGAGCAGAAGCCTGTGAGATCATCAATGCATGGAGATGGTGAATGTAAAACAACTATTCACTATTTCTCTTAATATAGAACTATGTGTCATAGCTGGCTACCTGAGGGCACTTATCCGTCTCCTTTCTGGCATTTATCTGAGCACTTATCTGTCTCTTTTCATGGACCCAGTCCTAAAGTCCAGCAGCTGCACAGAGAAGCTTGCCTTCCTTGTTTTGTGTACAAAACAATTAACTGGTAGGCTCTGAAACACGTACATCCAAACCATAATATATTTCAAAATATTTGTAATTAAAGGTTTATACTTCTCAGATATTTTTAAGTTTTATTCTGAAGAGTAAACTGAAAACACGTTAGTGTAAGAGGTACAGGAACATTCACAAACCCTCCTCCAATGCTTGCTTTAACTCTATGTAGTAATTGTTTCACAACACCACACGAGGGTGTCTAAAATAAACCCCCTCCACACAGGTTCACAATCACAGATTCCCTGTACTTACACTATGTGGAGTTCAGACCATTCAACAAACCAAAATTTACTTTGGATTTGCACTGATTTAAATTACTACTTGTAATGAGCTCTGGACAAACACCACGTGACTGAAGCAAAAACAATCTTTACTCAAAATCTACTTAAAGCTTCTCCAATCTTATTCACCTTAAGTATTGAATAACTTAAAAAGTGACTGAATTAAAGCCCCTGCCCTATGTCATCTCCCATGTCAAAAGTCACACCCAAACCACCTCAGTTCATACTTTGCATTACAGATTTTTGAAGACTGGTTACACACCACACAGATTACTCACAACGATGGAGACATCTCCAAAATAAGCAAGCTAACTTCACATAAGCCACTGGGAGAGGAAAAAAACCCTGTCTGTGAGAATGATTAACTTCTTTACTGTTTACATTTACGACGCTCAGGGACCCATTGTGATAGGCACTAAATGTACCTAGTGGGAACAGTTCCTGTTCAATGATCTTACAGTTCAGTTGGAGCCCAGACAGAAGTTGGTGTAAACAGACAGAAGCAGTTAAGGAAAAATGACAAATATATTAGGGTATAGATAAGGTACAGGCACAAATTACAAGGGTTAAAATGACAAACAACAGTCATGATCCCCTAGCCTCTACCAGCTGGAATGGGTTTAAAGCAGTCATCCAAGAAGTAAATGTTCCCTGTTTGTGAAATAATCCCACCTGAGAAGTTGAAGCAATTATATCATAAAAATAACTCTGTCCTCATTGGTCCATTTACTCTGTTTCCACTCTCCTAAGACACAAAAGCAGTTAACGTCCTTCATGCAAAGGGCTTATGACCGTTCTTCATGCAATAAAATAACAACACTACAGGTAAAGAAAAACAGATAAGAGAATTAATTGGCAAATAACGGTCCTAAACCAGAGTCAGCAAAGCCAAGCAAGTCTGTGGCCCCTGTTTAATGATTTACATGGAACTAAACTCCCTAGAAGAATAATGAGATTTTGCTTTTTTCTGTCTTAAAAGAAAATTTTAAAAGCTACGAGGGTATGTTTTTCTTTAAAAACCATGTAAAACTTGTTTTCCTGTTGCACCCATTTTCACATTCAACCCATCTGCTACACATTTATCTACAGTTTAATATCAATGTGCACAACAGTGCTCGTATTTATTTGCAAACTTACTAGGCATTCTCTTGTTCAGGTGTCCACCTGTTCCCCAGACCCAGATGACAAGAGAACACCAAACTTGTCACTTTATTCGATGGGTTTTTGAGAGGTTAATGCAGATGAGCAGCATGCCTGGGGAATCAAGTAACTGACTCATGAAGACAGGCAAAAATCTGCACCAACACAGGCAGCTCCTGCAGCCTCCTGCCGCCTTTATTTCCTTAAGTGGTCTTAGCTTAATGCTTTGCAGTCGTATTTGCCTTTTTATGACCAATAAAAGCTGTCAAGAGGTAAATCTGCAATAAAAAGAACTCGGGTAATTCAGTACTTTTTAGTTTATAAAATATATGCTCCTACGATGGAAAAATATGCCCTGAAGACATGCATTAGCTGCTGGTTCTCCTTCACTCACAGTTCTTGGGCTAAACAGAGTGAATTTCCCCTATAGAAAACCCAGAAAGGATTTAATCCCTCATCCCTCTGTAAATGAACCTTTCCCTACCTGCTACAGAAGAAGTGCTCCTACCAGTTGAGACTTCCTTGTTACACTTCTATTTTCAGCTTAATGGAATCTGATGTCAGATCTGTCGCAGTTTTCAGTGGAAACATATGAGGATTTATAATCTACTAGAAACCATTTCTTGCCCGCTGAATTATTAATGCTGTAACTCTTTGTTATATATAATCAATATATAATGTTTCCAGTGTCCACAATGATGTGCCCGAGAAGCTGTATTTCCAGGATGAACTCAGGACTGAATACTTTCTGTCCAAATATTTTTCACAATATCTTCATCAGTAGGCCACATACAAAAATGATGTAAATAAATAAACCACAAAAAAATAATCCCCAAAACACATAGTTCAGTTTTTTTTTTTTTTGAAGAAATATAACATTAGTAGTCAACATGATACTGTGAAACCTGCATGAAGAACAGAAATCAAACAGAAAGTTTGTCCAAATAAGGATAAAATTAAATACCTGTTCCATAAAATTTAAAAGTTTCATTGTTTCCTGTTGGGTATTTTTTTTTTTGGATTAATAAGTTTGGTGGGGTGTTTTTTTGTTTATAGAAGCTAGAGAGCTTCCACACTGTACATAAAAGTCTTCTTCACCCACTAAAAACAGTGCAAAAGAAGAGTCAAAAATTCAAGGACAATTAATATTCAACTTTTCCATCTAAAAGAAAAGTCCCGTACTGAACAAGCTAATTTGCATATGAAATCTGTTTGAAATAATGACATATCTAGGTTTTTTTTGTCTACTTAAAAGGTTTGATTTGTGGTAAGCAGGGAGAAAGCTGTCTTTTTATATAATTACAGATTTCATAGAAAGTATTACATATCTTTCCGAATAAAAGGAAGCACTTTCAGCTGGCATAAAACCATGCAACTCAATTAAAAAAAAAATAATAAAATCAATAAAATCATTCTAATTTGCTTTAGTTGAGTGCCAGGCCCTATTTTTTTCTTCCATTTTGAATGTATACATCAGTATCAGAGAACTTATGCTTGGCTATCCTATTACACAACTACTAATTTAACTGCAAAGTGTTGGTGTTGCACACACTCAGCCCTAGGGTGTAGTCCCCTAAATGTGTAAATGAAGCGAAACCCAGGCTGTCCCTGTTTCTAACCCAGTCTCACATCTCTGCTCTACTCATACCCTGTCACTGCCACTTGTACATCTACACAGCAAGCTGCTCCTGGGAACTGCTCTGATTTGTTTTTTAAAGTGCTGTACAATCAAACCTAATGAAAAAATTGATTTTCATTAGTCAACATGAATGCCATTATATACGTACCAAGTTTTCATTAATGACTATCAAACAGAACAGCCTTGGTCTACTCAAAATTCCTCCTAGAAGACAGAGATGTGCCTGATAAGGAGTGTTCTAGAGAAAGAGACATGCACACAAAAAAGCCTCAACTACAATTTTGGTCCACACCCACTAATCCACTCCATGAGACTGCACACGCCGGAGCAAATGAAGCCTCATCTTCAAAAGCAATTTGCAGAATTACTTGCTGATGTTGAAGAACTACTTCAAAAGAGTTTAAGTGTTATGGAATTTTACTGTTTTTTAAACAAGCCACTGTTCAAGCGCAAGAGGAAGGGGGGTGAGTGTTTGTTTTTTAAACAAAGCTTGTAAGATTTCATTACTAAACTATCCAGAATGTTTATTTTAAAAGCACCATGATTACAAATGATGGTGTTTTGCCATTTTTAACTTACTGATATTGAAATGTTTCAGTTAGAAATCACTGGTTTAGTGACTTTATGGAATCTGCATCCAAAAATACACTAACTGATGACTTTTAAACAGCATTAAAAATGCACATTTATCCTAAGCCCAAATCCTACTGCTGCTAATTGGCTCTAAATATAAACAATTTCAGAAGTAAGACTAGGCTAGCAAAGTTCATGGGGAGAAATCATCCTATACACTGAAGAACAACATGCCATCTGCAGCTGACACAGCAGCTCCTGGCAGGCAGGGCAGGGCAAAGTTGCTGCTGTGGTCTTCACTACACTCACTTTATGTACAAGGATCTTCAATAACAGACAGAGGTGCTCAGGTCTATGTGACAGCAATCTCTCTGAAGCATGGACTTGACCTTGCACCTGAAATTAGCTGGAATACATGAAGGTACTTCTTGAAGAAATCATAACGTGTGCCAGTGGAGACCACACCAGGGATACCTTGAGAGGCACAAAACCTAAGGTCATAGACTGTAATTTTAACAACCCGTATCAATTTTCTCTTCAAAGTGAGGGTTATTCTGGTAGGAGTTTGTAATGAAACTGCAAACAGATGGTTATGGCAATAGAGTTTACTGTTCAAAGGTGCAATTTTTTCACACTTTAGGAGGTAAAGTAAACAATGGGGAACGTATTAATTTATTCAACTGTTAGTGCAATACTGGGCCAAGCCACTTTGTTCATTTTATGTACATCAACTGCCAGAACAATTACAACCAAGATACTTGATGTGTAAGTAAACTTGCTGGTATAATCCTCTGGAAGTTTACTTTTCAGGTCACAGTTTGTTTTTTGTGTGTACTTTTCAACAATGGAGTTGTTGCAGTTTAGCTTGCCATTCAGCTATCAGCAACATCACTTACCTTTGAAAGAAATTTATAAAACACGAGCATCAAGCATACGTAAGTACACTAAATTAAGTCAAATAGCCTTTCTTGCCTTGTTTTTCTGTTTTTAATATACATCATTATGAAGAACATTTGTATATACATATCAAACATGCTTTATTCCAAGGCAAATACACAGTAGCATACTGAAACCTATACTACAAAGAATGAGGACACGGTGCTTGTGTTAAGAAACATGATATGCACAAAGGTCAAATTTACAACTTTTCTCACATCATTTTACTGCCAGATCAGCATATAATTGAAGGTTATAAGCTGAGATAAAGCTGGGGCTTTCCTACTACTAAGTTCACTCCAATTCTATTGAAAGGAACCAACTGCTAATAGGTAGACTTTTCAGACTCAAGTGTTATTGTACATAAATGACAACATTCAAAGCAAGTATTCAACTGCTCTTTTACTTAAATTCCTGTCATATTATTGAATTTTGCTGCATGTATTTTCCTGTTTTCACTAAACTGTGCTTTCCCTTTGAAGTAGTCTGTGACACTTTCTTATTTTGCAGGGATAAAAGGAAAATACACTTCACATATTTTCAAAATTACTAACACTCCTTTTTCCACAAAGTTATAGTAAAACATAAAATCTGAAACTCTGACTGGACATACTTAAGGATATATTCCCAATAATGAAAGACATTTTAACATAGATAGTATCATTTGCAAATTGGGCATTCAGCTGATGTGACAGCAAAATAGTTTTCTGTAAAGAAATACTTTACTTCCAAAGAGCTGTACTACACACCTCACATAGCTATTTATATCCACACTTGCTGAAAACCTGCACAGCAAAAGTGACTTTTGAAAGCTTTTCCCCTGTATTTTTCTGTCATTGTTAAAGGAAAAAATCTCACATGATTTGCAGTAGCTACTTGTTTGCAAAATTGCTATCAAAAATTCAGGAAATTTAAACCATAAAAAAAGATTTCTTTTGCCATACTTTCTGCTTAATCTGACCTAAATCAGCACTTCCATCAAAATACATCATTGTCCCGTTCCCTGTTTTCTGCACGGTCTCCTGTGTGCAGACAGCACAAACATTCCTGCAGCCACACACTGAGCCAAACTGCAAATGTCACCTAGTGACTAAAGCAACTTGGCACAAAAAAAGCTTCCCCATTTCCAGTCATGTTGCCACAGGACAAAGGTATATGCCACAAAAAAAGAGGGGACAACTGTACCTGGAATTTCATGTCTTACATGGAACAATTCTAATCTGCCAAGTAATTAAGGATATACTAGACTTGATGATGTCCAATGGAATTAATACAGGTATCTTTGAAGAAGATCAGGAGCTAGAAGCAATTGAGACAATTGTCCTGAGTAAACAGTGATGAGAAATGGTAATGTTTTGTCTTCTGAATTCTGGATGCGGACAAGCAAAAAATGATGCGAATATTAAAAGCACGTTCCTGTGGAAAAGGAGCATGGAATATCTTTTTTTAATTTATTGTATATATTTATCAGTGAACATTAAAGGAAATGAAAAATAAAGTTCCCTGAACAACCTAAGAGGGTGAGAAACATAGATTCAGGAAACTCATCTGCTGGCTCCAGCTCAGAGAATAAAAGCCAAGGAAATACCTCAACCAGAGGGATGCTGAGAACTCCTAGGTGTTCTGGAGTTTTTCTTATTTGTATAAATTGCTGCATATTCATTGAGTTAGAAACAAACAAACATGGCCTTTGTACTTCAGTAATAAACAAAAACAGGGAACAAGAGACATGGGTTCATACTCCTAATCCGATTTACAACACTTCATGCACAACTCCAAAAGACAAGATTTAAGAAATCACTTTGGAGCATTCTGTAACTTGTCTTTAAGGAACTCACTGGCAAGATGGAAGATCTGAATTCAGACTTTACTCTGAACCATTGTCATTTCAGGCAACACCAGAAACCTCCAAGTAACATCTAAACACCTTTACTGAATAATGCCACGTTCTGTGACAGTATCTAAACTGCAATATTTGCTCTAAGATTACAAAACTGTTTCTGCTTTGCTACCTGATGAAGCCTTAGTGAAATTCAGTGAGACTGATGCCTCCAAATTCCTTTGGAAAATGGCACTTACACTCCTAAGTCATTAAAGATGACGTCCCAAACTTCTAAATTTTACCGAGACACAGCTAACTATAACAAAAATAAACTTTGTTTTAATATATTTTAAGGGGACGAAAGAATGAAAAACACCTCCAGGAAACCTGTTTCGGTCTTTTCTGGTCCATGGGCAGCTGCTTAGACCCACAAAGGGCCTGACTGTGAAATTTCAGACTAGTGATATTTAATGACAGGCAGGGAAAATAATTCTGCACTCATCATAACATACCTATATCAATTATGTCTGTAATAGCTGTTTCAAGATCGAGTGAGATTCAATTCACTGCAAGTCCAAGACCCCCACAGTAGAGGAGAAATCTCACTTGATACTCTTGAACTTCTTCCTGCACTCATCCTGTGTGCCCATTAATCAAAATATCCTTTCAACCCCCTAGGAAGAGGGCTCTCCAGATGACAGACTCCACAAACACTGCTTTGGTCCAAACTACATTCCTGCAATTGATGATTCCCCCCATATAGCATCTACAAGAATTTGAGACTGCTGAAGACAATCTCTTGCAGAGTCTCTGACTCAAAGAGACATCCACCTAACTGACTTTACCAGGATTTCGGGCTCTCACCTCATCACTGCAGGCAGAAGAGGGAGAGAAGCAAACACAAGTATACTAAGCAGAAGGGGAAAATGAATCTTAAAATCATCCGTCCCAAGGCAACCGCTACGCCTACAAGCATAATTTCTGCTTCTTTGCTACCCTAGGTCATGACCCTCATCCAAAAGAGGAAGGAAAGAAACTGTCCTTTCATCATTAATTTCACTACTCCATTCAGGAAAACATCATAAAACCACAGGTTAATCTGCCACTGGTATTTCAGCCAAATGCTAATCACTACCATCAATTGTCTAAGATTTCTCATTACCTCTTCCGTCATCCTAGCAAATTCCACTGCAACTTATGCAGGGTCTGATTAAAATCTTCTCTTGTTGACAAAGAGACAGCAAAAAAACCCCAAACCACTATCCCCCTTCCACCACCGTACTGGACCACTCCATTTTTAGATAGATAATAAAGCTGCATTGAAAAACTATGCAGTTGATGAATGCTGTTCTAATTTCAGAAACAAAAACTACCAAGTATGTCACCTGAAGCAGAACACTGATTAGAAAAAGCCCGTGTATAGACTGTTATATCATTGAAATTGGAATAATAATAATAAAAAAAAAACAAACACAGAAAACAATCCACCATGCATAACTTCATTTAGTTTTGCAAATGCACCTGTACAACAATAATGTGGATCACATAAGTATGACCTTAAAAGATAATTAACAAATCTGTTCAATTGTTTATAACTTACAACGGACAAAGTATTTCTGATGCAGAAATCAAAGCAATGTAGGAACAGTATAGCTCAATGAACTTGCACACCTTGCATCACACAAGTCTGGTACATGCCAACAAAGAACCAGCGTTAAGAAGATTGACCAAGGTTAGTAGCCAGCAGCACTTTGGAGATCCTAAGTTTCAACAAAGTTGGGAACAAAGCCAGATGCAGCACTGGGGTGTCTCCATGGTGAAGGGAGGGAAGGGAAGGATGTCCCCTGCACACCCGGTCTCACAGGAACTCAAAGTTACTGCTTACCGCAAGTGTTTTCCCAGACTACGTCTCTGGGTTTTTAGCATGTCTCCTCAGCAGTACTGAATACCATGAGCATATTAAAACTATCCATTGCTGGTTTTGTTGGCTCCTTCAGCTGAATACCAAGACACCTTAATGTCTAAGACTTTATCCTGAGCATGAACCTAAGCATACACAGAAGAGCCTAAAATCTTAGACAAAGAACGAAGGTCACAAACTCACTCCACAGATTCAGCAGAGCTAGTCTGAAAATGAAGAACTAACTTCTGTGAGTACTACAACCAATTACACACCTTTCCTTGAAGGAGCAAGACATGCTTTTCTGACCAAAAATTGTACAAAACATAGCACTGCAGAAAGTTGTTTCTTTCCTCCTTCATCCTCTCCCTAGAGGACAACTGTTAGGTGTGGTCTCTCATCCCACCTGATGCCACTCCTCTGTCACAAGGGCTGCAGAAGGATGCACAGAGAGGAGGGAAGACACGATGCCAACTGGCATTCGTCTGGTTTCTTTGAGAAATACTTCAAAAGCAAGTATTTCAACAGTTTTTCCGTTTGGTGAAAGAGTTTCCCTGACTGTTTTTTTTTTTTTTAGCCCCTGGGTACGATTAAATCTCTATCTCCCACCCCCTAAACATAATTCTTACACTTAAATCTTGACGTTTATGTTATTACTTTTACAAATTAATCTTTCTCTGTGGAGTGCACCATAATGCTCTAGGGAGTCTCATACGTTCCCATGCGTCTTGTGAGAGCTCTGCCAAAAGGTTTTAACTCCTAGACAGATCAAAGAGAAAGTCATGAGATAAAAAGAAGCAGGGTTCTCCAGACTGACAAGTCAACTGTCTCTCCTCAACAAGGAAAAAGGATGGTTTATGGAAACAATCAGAGAGACAATCACGTTTCAAATTTGATGGAACTATCTCATAAAGAACTATAGTAGTCATTTTTGTACTAATGATTACTGACTGGTTTCACTATTCAGTCAACATAAGGCAAATGATCTCATGTTGTTCTTTAACTTATCTGAGTGACACAAATCAGATGAGTTACAGATCAAATTTTAGGCTGTACAAACTGCAGCACCATGAAATGTCACTCTGAAGAGCAACACAAGCCTTGCAGACAAAGTCAGCCAGAAACTGCCTACCTATGTCCAGTATTTTGAAGTGTCTGAAATGTTACAAGGCTGGAAGCAGAGTGCTAACTGCAGACATACATCTGAAATTCTAAGACTGATGTGCCAAAAGACTTGACAGTGAACTTTTCTTGTCATTTTCCAAGCTTAAGTGAGCAAATAGTAACAACCATAGGTCTTAAAGGCAAAACAAAACTGAATGAAGCCAACAGTGATGGTTTATTTCAGCATTTCAAGATAACATACACAAAAGCTACATAGGTTCATATCCCAAACAAACTTTTAAATTATTTACAATGTTCTACTCAATATGCAAATGTATCTGTTTCCTCTATTTTTTCCACATCTTGACGTCCAGTTCAGTTTATCAGAACATGCAATTTCTGGTCATAACACACAAAAAAGAATCTGTTAGTCACACTGCTTTAGACTGCCTAAACTAGGGTTAAGCAGAAAAAAATGGAAGTGAAGACCTGGCCTCACCGATGAAAAGAGCAAAAGTAAAGTATCTTTGTGTTCAGCAAGGGAATTTCAGAAGTTTATAAAAATACATACTAAGGATCTCAGTATTTGGTCTTTCGTAGCCCAGACCCATTTATAGTCTAGAAATTTTATGCAGCAAGACAAAATGCTACATCCATTCCAAATTCACAAATAACTATTATAGCTAACTAAAATGACAAGTTTCATTGAAAATAATCCTTAAAATAATAACACCAAGTTATCAAATTCTATGTAGTTGATTGCATAGTCCATATTCCTACTGCTAATTTCAATTATCTTGTACATCACTCAAACCTCACAGAATCATTCAAATAATGTTATGCTTTTGATGATCGATACCTTTTCTAGGCATTTCATGGGCAGAGAATCCAGTAAGTACAGACATCACATATTAGGCTCTTGGGAAAACAAATTTTCTACAGTAAGAATTAGATCTAGAGGCCAAATCATGCTTAGATGGAGCTGTCTAACTCCAGAAAGAAACCATAAACTAAAACTACAACACTGAACGCTTCTGAAGTCTTAAAAGAGATAGTGAATAATGCCCAGTGTGCTTTAAAAGCATGCTGAGGAATTCTAGTCTTTTAAAACAATTGTTTGAATTTACTTACTAAATATGCACCTTGATCATATGTAGCATGACATTTCAGAAGAAGAGTCTGGCCTGAAAGAATGAAGCTCAAAGTCTCAGTGGAAGTGTTTTCTATGCATACTTTTTTTATTATTTATTTTTAATTAGCTCTACCACACAAATCTGAAAAACGCACTATTTACTGTCTGGGAGGATTGTGGAGGGAAAAGAAGGTGGGGAGAGGAAAGTAAGAGGAGCAGGTTCCAGAAGAAACAACACTATTAGTGAATGGTACACAAAGGCACTGCGCACACTGAGCACACAGAGCCAACCTTGCACTGCAGCACAACGAAAACTGCTTCGGAAATACGGAACAACTTGCAGCACTAGGTAGTTAAAAACATCAGAAGAAGGTATCCTTAAAAGCACTGGTAAGAAAATTAAAAAACACAGCAGCCATCACCTACTTCTGTACTTTCCCCTCTACACATTAGGAAAAAATCTCTTTGGAAAAAAAAAAACAAACTTCCACACATGCACACACACAGCAGGTCACAAAAGCTATAAAAGAGACACTTAACACAGGTTCCTGGGCACATCACGAGCCATTAAACTTTCACCTTTAGGTAGCTATGATGATCTGATGTCTCTTTTATGATATGTCCCATTTTTTTAATTAAAATCTACAATGTGTTTAAAAAGCAATTCTTCCATCGATCTTTGATGTGTTTTACTTATAAAGCAATGACAGTTTTCAGTTCAGTCTCCTTAAAGTTCCAGGGAACCTATTTTCCACTCACTTGCTTTGAAAGCCATTAAAATAACTTGATGCAGAACAGCAGCAGGGGGCTAATAGAAGCTAAGGCTTAGTAACAATCTTTAGATTTTCCTCCTAAGACTTTCTCACAGACCCTCCTCACAAAGATCCTCAGGGCTTTTCATCCTCTTCTCTCTCCCTGCCCCCCTAAAAATCAGTTCAAAGTGACAGATGCAACGAGCTCCAGGCTTTGCTATTTTTTAATTTCACTTTTCCCCTCTCAGTTTTGATAGACTCAGACGAAATCCCATTCTCTTGGCAGTGGTCATCTCCTCATACCTCCCCACTGTGAAAAAATAATACATAGAAAGATTCAAGATGTAACTTGGAAACATCTTCTATACTGTCATCTTTTCTGAAGAGATCACTGGGACAGAGAAATGTACCTGCTCCTTGGAAGTCACATACATCTAGCACTAAATGAACTGAATTAATCAGTGATTAATTGATTACTGATTTATATACAGTTCTATATTTTACTGCAGTATTTCTGAGACCTTCATAATGACAGAGACCCTGTAACACTTTAAAACTTAGGATATAAACTAAAGAACTATGCAAGCCAACTGCAAAAAATCTTCGACCACTCTAAATAGGAACTGCCTGTAACAAATGGCAAGTTCTTCAGTTCTAGCTTCATGCAAATAAAGAAAACAATGTTTTATGGAAAACAAACTCTTAGGGTAGTGCTTATGTTTCTCAGAGTCAGTTAAAGCATACTTTTTAAACTATATTTTGCTGCTTTCACCACCATTTTATTTCTTTATTATTATGGCCACTTGATTAAAATCTTTACTGATCACTAATTTTGAGGAACTTCTGGATCTCCAGAGCTCTACAGACTCTTCAGTTGCTGTATTCAAGTGATGCCACTGTGGTCAAAATACCACACGTGGCATTTCTGCAACGTGAACAGCTACTTCCATGAAGCAGGACTATGGAACATACCTTTTCATCCCCGATTCTAGTTAGAGTCCCTTGTTCTTTTAAAAAACTGGAGCTACAGTTACAGGACACATGGTTAGGAGCAAACAGGGACTAAAGGAGGCCAGACACATCTCCTCCTCGTGAGGACAGGGGCAGCACATACTTGAGATCTGAGGTCAGGAAAGACAGATGGTGGGCATTCCCATTACAGCTCAGTCACCTCTTGTCCTTACACCACTGAGCTTTATGTTTTCCAGTTGATGACTTTCACAGTTTGTGTTTCTAATTTTTTTTTTAGCAAGCTCATATTTGTAAAACAAAATGGGAGAATATATTGTGTAATAAACTTTGAGATGTCTGAGAACAAATGTTACTGATACTTTCTCAGGGCAACACCAATCCTACATTCTGCATCTCCCTCTTCTGATAAAGTAATACACTATTAAAACGTTAACCTGAGATCTGGGTTTTGTTTTTTTTTTTTTGTTTTTTTTTTTTTTTTTCAACTGATATTTCCCTTAAAAATAAAAAAAAAATTAACCCCAGAAGAAATTCAAAGTCAGTGAACTCAGAAACACAGAAAATGTTTCTGTTGGCTTTCAGAGGTAATTCCAGCATAAGTATTGGAAAAGGACCCATCAAGAATATAAGCTAGAGAAGTTTATGAAGTACCGAAGCAATATTCTAAGGAACAGGAACAGCCATGTATAATTATCTACAAGCATACAATCACTTTGCAGAACTGAAAAAAATGAAAGGCTGGAAGGACCTCACAAGATCATTGACTACACCTCTCTTCTAATGGTGGCAGGATCAAGCATATGTTGTGTGAGCGCTCCACAATACGTGCCAGATCCAGCATACACGCCTGCGCACTATCTGTCAGGCCCTCCACTCAGGCTGTCCCATCATTCAAACTATTCCACCATTTGTGCAAGCTTAGGTTTAAATAAATACTTGCAATACTATGCATGTGGTAGCACTGTCAGACTGTTATGTTATAAGCACACAACCTGGAGTTCATCACAACTGCTACTGCAGAGTAACCATTTAATTAAAATCACCATTAGCATTACCTCTTTCTGTATTGGTTTGCAAGTATCAATGCTTACTGCTCCAGGAGGGTAAACTTTTCTTTCCCTGTATTTTCTCTTCTCAGAGAAAGGACATCTCTCACCTTTTGGAGTTTAGCCTCATTTCCCTATAATGTATTCATCACCCTCAGCACATCTGTCCCAGCAAATCCCATTTCCTGTTCTATTCATGAGGCTCAGCAACCTGGAGCTTTAGTGATTGCCGCCACACTTTTCCCATGGCCTTCTCACCTCTCGCTCCCCCCACGCACCCCGCTCCCATTGTTTATCATCTGTTCTCCCCTGCTGCAAACTGCTGTCAGATGTTCACTTATCCCTAATCTTACTCACTGCCTTTGATATTCTTTCTAATCCAACAACCTGTCAACCGGGGCATCAGCCCATGTCCAGACCAGCTGCTCTGTCACAGGCCATAAGATTCCCTCTCAGCTCCAAGAGGTATTTAAAGGATTTTGACACAGCAACCAGAACGTGCAACAAATAATTAATGCCTTTTTGATCAGTGATCGGGGCTTTCGTGTGACATGAGCTGACCACTAAGAAAAACTGAGCTTCACTTTGTTTAAACTTCAGTAAACTTTAGTGTTACTGTATTAACAAGATTTTGATCGATGTCTGAAGGACAGTACCAAAAACCTAAGTTCTTTAACTTGTTCCAGTTAAAAATGATGAAGAATAATTAATCTGAATGCAAGTCAGAAAGGCAGTTAACTTTATATGCCTGCTGTGTAAAACATGCTTATTTATGCAACACCAACTTGTGTAGCGTTCTCGAAGCACAGGAGCTGACCTTTTATGAGTTACAGCTGAAAATACAAATATATTTTAAATATGGCAGCAGTTAAGGTAACACTGTTATTTAAAACACACTTGTGTTTTTCAGGAATATAATAAAGTATAGTTTCAGCCCATATAGACTGACCAAATCAGACATTTTAAAGAACACTCCCATTGACAGAAAATGTCCAATTTCCATAATATTCAGATTTGCTAGAAACACTTAAAATGTTACAGTGTTCAACTGCTTTAAAACATACCAAATACACATAATGTCATAGATGAATGATTCAGATGACAGATTTTTTTCAGTGCTGGGAAAAAGTAGTTTGCGCTATTTAAGCAAACATATGTATTTTGATCCAAAGTCAAAAACAAATAAAACACGTAGCTGTTGAAGAAAATGAAAACTGTTTTATTTCTAACTGCAATTGCTACAAAAAAGACGGTACCAAGCAAGACAAAAAAGCCTGCTTTATATTCTACAGTAGCTGTATTTCACACACACAAAAATTTATAGTAAAATCTCACTGATGGATTTATAATATGGTTCATTCACTTAGAACTAAACCACTTTTATTCTCAGGGCTTGTCTATACCAGGACATCAAGAAAATGAATCTGAAATAAGTACCTTGATGAACCTGAATTCTGCTAGTTAAACTCCATTAAACCCCTGTGTGGACACAGACATTCAGTTTAGTTTACGGCTCCCTTAGGGCATGCACTGGAAAGTTAACATGGATGAAGGGAGGGTACGAATTCAAAGTGCAATCGTACTTTGAAAATGGTTTAATGTAAACAGAACCAGACTCTTTGTTGTCGAATGAGACACGGAGTTAATCGGGAAAGTCCTGTGTAGACAAGCCCTTGCAGATGAGGCTACTGGAGCGGTATTGTCAAAGCCAATGGTTTTCAACCCCTTCATCTGCAGGCCTGGAAACATCTTCCAGTGAAGCTGCAGACCTTGGGAGCACATTAAAATCTGCTGATAATTGATCAGCTTTGCTTAGTTGAGTCACATGGATGACCTACAGGTAGTCCAACAGCCCTCTACGTATCAGAATTTGAAAAATAATAGTTTCAGCTAACTACAGCTTATGTACCTCCTCCTCATAGTCATAACTTCAGAGCTATTGCACAGTAGCCCAAGTAGTCTAGCTATTGATGACATTAAATGAGATTTTAATGTTTACTAATGCAAGTGCAGACACATTTCAGCCCTGTGCAAGTATGCTACAAGAGATGCTCACCAAAACCTTATCCTTTCCATTAAGTGACATTTACTACCCTAAGTTTATAAAATCTTAATATAGATGACCTAAAAATATGAAGTTTTGTCACTGCTAATTGCTTTTCAAAGAACCCTACAACCACATGTCAAAGCATGCTGGATAAAGAAATTAAGATAATACAAGGTGATACTCACTGAACAAGTACTATTGTTCTTTCCAACTATTACTCTTACTAACTAATCCTTCTCGTTTCCCCCCTTTAGTAATTCATAAATGTCTTATACAGAAATAACTTGGACAAATTTCCAGAGTTGAATTCAAGGTGTATGGCAGAGCCAGAAGCAGATACACCTGGATTCTTTAATTTCTTTTCTTAAACCTGTGCTCTAATTGCAAAGAACACCATTTCTCTCAAAGGAAATTACATTCCTTTGGCATTTAACTCCCTAATGCTGTCATTGCAAAACTTTGTTTCTTTTCTTCCACCCATATAAAAGAATTATACTGCACTCCAGCAGCAGTCAGATCACTCAGATCAAAAATGTGTCTCATCCAGCATTCTACGTGGATTCTACCTTGGCAGAAGCCAAGACGCCTAAGGAAGAATATGTTGTTAAAATACTCTCAGCCTCCTACAATTTGCAGCTCAGAGACTTCCTGAGCTAGAAGCGGTATGTTTGCATTTAAGATTATTACTATACACTGACATAACAGACTTGACAAGCTGGAGAAAACGAGACAAATTTTGCAGGAAAAAAAAATGGCACCTCCTTTTATTGCACTACTGCTTTGAAAAAAATGAACTGCAAATAAGTGTATTACTCAGTAGCATATTTCCTACTACTGGAGCCTTTTGAAGATTCAACAGAAGACTTACTTGTTTGAACAGGTAACTTAAAAATCTGTTTACTCCCTCAACAGCATCATTTTTAACTGTCAAAACAGAAAAGAATGTTTTATGTTTATAAAAAAGCAGACGGAAGTTCCAGAGAATATTTCAGGCAGTTGGGCACATTCATGTTGCTGTTACCATATTAAAAAAAAGTCTGAATTTAAATCAGATTGTTAATATTATTGTAACACTGCACAGCTTTACTTTTTTCATCTTCAAATTTTTCATGACTTTAATGACACAGGCCTCACTTTTTTCTGCATGTATACAGATTTTAAACTTCATGACATCTCCAAGACAGTTAAATTGTACTGCTCAGAAACACAGCGGTTGCTTGTGGTCACAAAAGAATGTAGAAGCAACTATAACATTAGAAATAAGGAATTCCTCCTCACTGATAAATTGCACACTACTCCTGAAGCACATTTTCTACCCATTACAAAGTTCATGATGTGTTAAAATCTATAGTAGTCTTGCAAATGACTTCAGAATGGCTGCAAAAGTCAAAGATACTATACTTGAATTCCCTTAACAGTGAATTAAAACATCATGCATTAAAATGAAAGTGAAGGGAGCATTTTTTATGTTTAACTTCAAAATGAATGATTCTAAATGTTAAATCAACAGAGGAAACGTGATGCTCAGGCACTGGACTGCTCTGAAGTACAGAAGGAACGTGAAGCTCACAAAGGAGCAAGTAGTTCCAATTTACCACTACTAATGGCATGGTTCAGTGGACACATGGAGCTGTGGAGGTTTATCCCACATCTCTGACACAGAAGCCCATTTGCCATTCCACATATTCAAAATACAAACTCACATATGAACTGGGAAAATTACTGGCAGCTGATACTAGTCTAGTAGCAAACTTCTACAAATTCCTGGGCAGAATGCACATATATATGTTTATACAATGCAAGGAAACGGTGGTGAGAGCTCCTTTGCCAGAACAACCTTTAAAACCAAAGCCATAGGAGCCCGGGCTAGATCCACAAAGGCTTTGGTATGTGAGCTCTGGGCAAAAGTTTCTGGAACAGCTCAAGGTATTATTCCAGCAGCTCCATGTTTCTCCCCAGCTAATGCTCTGCCTCCCCTTGAAGAACATTGTCCCCAGCACAGAGGTCACCAGAAAGAATACGCAAAGGCACTTCACTTAGTTCTCTGCAAAGCTCAGTAATCCAGCTTAACAGGCTGATAGAGGTGGGTTTGAACTGGAGCAGCAGAGAAAGAGCTGGAGCACAACGACTCTCCTGTCTGCTGATTCTCAGAGCATAATAACTGCTAGCATGGGAACAAACAATTGCATGCAGCAACTTCTTAAACGACAACGAGATTCACCAGAGCTCTGTCTGTCAAAGCCCCGTGTTAGGGTCCAAACCCAACACACAGGACCACTGAAACCCCTGCTCAGGTGCTGATTAAGAAGACTATGTTGAATCCAAATTCCCCTTTGGATACTTGGTGCTGCCCAAAATCCTAACAACTCTGCTCAGCTGGTACTAGTCAGGGTCTACTTCATGACCTAGTCTCAGCAGAATTCTTAAATTTGGGGGAGTTTTGAGTGTCTAATATGTAGGCAAGTGCTGGCTAACACACACAAAAGAGAGCTCAAGACACACAGAGATGTGTTTCCCAGCAGTGAGCACACTCTCCTGTGATGTGGGAAGCAACATTAATTGAAGCAAGATCTTGCAGCCTGACTCCACCACATCCCAGGGAAATGCCCTAGCCCCTGGGCATTGAGTTAATCTCTCATTAGCCATCCCTCTGGTCTCCTGAATAAATTATTTATGAAAAGCAAAAAAACTTCAATAGGAAAAAGTGAAAAGAGATTTGCTATGGAGTTCTGCTAAAGAAGCCAATTCTTCAGGAGGTGATATATGCTTGAAAAAAAAGCAGCAACCCACTTTAGACAACAAATCACTTTGCACTTTGGGGGACAGTAGACATAAAACTAGCAGATGCTACCCTATATGTGAGATAAATGCATTCTATTCTTTCAGTACCAAGCAGAACAAAATACATAAACAGGGTTCCAACTGGCAAAGTGAAGAGAAAATTAATCAGGTTACGTGAAGTATCTTGTCCATCTCTTACCCTCAGGCCACCCCACTTCAAATTAAATGGCTTATGTGACTGAGGGTCCCATCTTGAGGAAAGGGTTAACAGCTGGAAATCACAAGCAGAAAGTGAGGTCCACTTTGAGAAGCTGTTAGATGCCTACTTTGAAGATAAGTTTTAAACTGTGTCTTACACCTTCACACTGGCCCTAACCAAATCTGCCTACAGTTTGCTGAATTCTGACTCCTTTACAGCCCTTCCAATTCTACCTTTGCACTATACGAAGACAGAATAAATCATTTTACAAAGTACTTGGTACAGTGATGTGTCTGGAGAACCAGGCTGTTCCCCATAGCTTGGATGCCTAACACCAAGCTGCATGTTGGCTCTACCCACACGGCTCAAAACAGAACTCTTTCAGAAGGGTGTACACATATTTTTATGCTCTATAGGAAGCATTCAGAACTCATCACTCTCATTTAAATTGTAAGTGGGCAGAGGAAGAGGAAGATGAAAGACCTCATATGAAAAGATCTCATGACCCTCTGTTGGAAGAGCAGATCCACTGTGGGCAGCTACTGCTGTAACTTCAGGAACTCCTATGACTTATGACAATCCTCACTAGAGCTAAATAGCCAGAAACCTGTATTTTTCTCATGGTCTGTTGGAAGAGTATGCCAATACATAACCAGACATAACATGCTCAATTCAAAGGAGACTTAAGCTCTTACAACACAAGGAAACTTAGGACACAAGCAGCAACCTAGAAAGACACTGCTGGAGTTTTCTCAAACACAGGAGCCACTTCACTTGATTCTAAGTAAACACAAGTCTGTACCTGTGTGTGCCCACAACTCCCTGTCTGAACATCCAGGTACCCGAAGAAAATGCTCAGCTGGCCAAAACATTATTTCAGTCTTTGGGCCTACAATTTTGAATGCTTTAAATGCCTCTGATGAACAGGTGAGACACCATCTGAGTCTTTGGCTCTACTCTTGATCAGGTGTGACTACCATCTTCTTCACATGCGTAACTCGTGTGGGCTCCCAACACTATTTACTCAGCATTTTGTGTATATGTTCACGTGTTCATAAAATTCTTAGAAATAATCTTAATAATCACATTGTAGGTAGAAATACTTTTGATTTCCTGTTTGTACAGAAGAGCATTAGTTGTAAAAAGCCAAACTAATAAAACAAAAAAAACCTCCCATTCTATATATGTCCTTTCAGAATTTCAATCTTCAAGGCCCAAACTATCCTTCATCAATACTAAAAAAATAAGAAAATAGGCACCAATGAATCTTCCTCAGACCGCAGTGAGTTATAGACGATGTGCTGTAGCTTCACAAAAAGCACCCATAAGACGGTCCCAAGCCTTCTAATTGCAGCAGGGTGCCACACATTGCATAAGTATCCAAACTAGTCTGTTTTCTCAGTGCAACAAGTGCCATTATTTAGATTTTCCACATTTACACTATTCTGTTATTCAGAAAGACTGTTTAAATTAGATTTGGGTTAAGTTCATAAGAAGGTGCAGGGAATTTGTGGAAGGGGGAAAATAATTTTACTTTAAGATACAACACCAATTAGGAACTAAAAAGAAGTTTCTTTTCTTTTTCCAGCTAGTGAAAAACAAAAAAGTTGGACAAAGGGAAGACCTACTCAGCATAAAACCATTAAGATCAAGGGCTGGATCTGGGAAATCATTTTCCAATTTAGGTGAATTGTGGAATTGTCAAATATTTTTAAGCAGATGAGACATCTAACTCCCTTACATTTTAGACACTTACCTGTTTAGGTATTTAAAGGGGTTTTCAGCAGACCTAAATGCCTTTGAAACAATTAGTCAAATAACTAAAAATACCTAGTATTTCCTCTGGTTGGTAAGTCAGTTTTTAAATGCAAAATGTGTTTTTAATAAACGTAGGGCCTGTCTCTCAGGTCAGGTGCAGAGAGTTGTGCAGTCATTGAGCTTATGCTCTGGGTAGACTGGACCCAAGCCAGCTTCTGTACAGATGCCATATAAACTAATTTTTCACAAGCATTTTAAGACAATGTTGTGGCCAAGAAAAACAATATCTGCCCTCAACCAGCCCCCAAACACTCATCTCTAACCACCACATTACCACCTCCACTCTGCCAGCACAAGCATTTGCCTTGAATCATAGACCTTGTTTAGGTTAAAACTAACTTCTTTTTTCGGCTGGATTAGGGTTGACCTGGACCACATCCCTGCTCCAGCTCACTGTGTTTCTGCACAATCACTTGTGCAAACAGAGGAAGCAGCAAGATGTGGAGAAAGGGCAAATCTGCTTCTTCTAGTGGCAATACAGATCTCTGTCACGTCACAGCACGTGACAAATTTATTTATTCTTTACTTCTTCTTTACCATATTCATCACGTTTAAGGCACTTGTACTCAATTAAATGTAATTTTATAACACTGCTTTGTACATCTTAATTAAATCCCGTTTTTCATGTAAATAGAGCATGACTCAGAAATTAAAATTAAATTAACAAGTAAGACTCTCACTTATAAACTAAGCTGACAAAAACTCAGAAGACAAAAGAATGTTCTTTAGGTTTTCTTCTGATACCTAAAGAGAATTAATTCAGTGTGAAGCTTTCAGCTGGTCACAAAATTACTTATCCCAAACAATGAGAGGAGAGCTTTGTTTGTGAAGATCATGTACAAAATGTATTAAGGTAAAAACATCAGTTTGTCTGCTTTGACACAAGCTATTTGAACCCTTGATTTTCCTTTTCTGTATCTTATCTCACTATTGTACTTCAACACATCTCCATATACATTCCCTCTTCTGCCTTTTCAACTAGTGTATTTAGGAGCAAAGCAAAAAAGGAATAAGGGAAGACACAGTTTGCAGCATGCATTTCTAGGGCTGTCCAAATTCTGCATTTCCATTTCTACTCCCATACCTGGGTAGAAACTCACCCTGGACTGGCCAGTGCTGCATCATCAGCAAGAGAAACAACAGCTTTTGTGCATGACCTGGCTTGCAGGAAGGAACATACAGCACTTTACCCCGAGAAGCAACTTCGATGCTTTGCATCCCTGCCACTGCTGGAGGTACCAGTTCTCAGGGATTCTGTGGAAGGTGACTCACGTTGATATAAACATGATGATAAATACGATAAGGGAAGGGATTCCCTGATTGCCAGGTGCCAGGGCTGAGGTTGGCCTGGCAAAGCAGAGGCGTTAACCTGACGTAATTAACAACCTGCCACGACGAAGGATGGCCGGCAACGGGCTTGATCTGCAAACTACCAGCACCGAAGCAAGGCCCAAATCAAGAGGTGCCCCGAAAAACCAGAACGACATTAAGGAGGCAGCCCCAGAGCCGGGTGAGGCAGCAGGCGCCCATGCAGGAGCTGGACATGGTGGCACCTCCCAAGGCAGTGCCCTCCACAGACACCTGTCTTTCGGGCTACCTCCACTGACAAGCTAGAGCCCCAGCTTCCCCGCCGGCCAGGGAACGCTGCGGCCCGGGGCAGAGCCCCGACCGAGGGCTGCTT
>NW_008621013.1:0-1015 GCF_000691845.1 Merops nubicus | reverse complement strand
GGAGGGACTATTCACGAGCGTTTGTAGCGACAGGAAGAGGGGTCTAATGGTTTTATGCTAGGAAAGGGGAAATTTAGGCTAGACATTAGGAAAAAGTTCTTCAATATGAGGGTGATTTTACTGCATCACTTTCAGTATGAGGGTGAAAATTACTGCATCAGTGGAGCACTTATGGTGGAGAATCCCCAGTGTGACCCAGTTGCCATGAAAATGAATACTGCTTAATAGTCACTTGGGCTATTGAGTTTGTTTCAGTAGCCATTAGGTATTTAAACTAGGCTGGGATCTAGAGAGATAAATAGTATCTTTTTACTGTAACACGTTACAGCTGGGAAAATGTGACCATACTTTTGGGCATGCTTTTTCTCTTTAATATAAAAATGATACAAACTTAGCTCTTATACAAACTACACTTGTTCAGATAACCTTAGTTCCTTAAGTGCAACAACCCTTTTACTCAAAATTTAAATTTTCACTTAATGTGATAATGGACATCTGGAAACTAATACCTTGTACAGCTATTCAGATTAGAAAATCAAAATTGTAATTCTGCTAGTATACATCCTGTCTGGAATTTAAGTATAATGGTGTAGCTGCATCTACAGTTTGGTTGCAGGGGAGCAGCTTTAAAGATGATGCTGTAGGAAAAATAACACTCCTGAGTATGAAGCCAACTTCTGAATCAGTTACACCTTAGATTATCTTAATTTGGAGTACATTTCACTTGAAATTTACTCATTCTGAAAACAAAATAAACGAGCAGTGTGAACATTCTCAGCTGTTTAAGTGCAAAAACAGTTAACAGTTAACTTAATTCTGTCTTAGGCTGTTCAGATAAAATTTTTCTGAGGACGTGAACACCTTGAATTGTTGTGGCTTTATTCTAGGTAATCATGTAATGTCCTTGTGAGAAACGAGTGTTTCTTCCCCACTTTTTTTTTTCCTTCCTGGCTTTTGTAGACTCCAATACCCAGCCTCCCCGGCAGAGCTTGGGAATCTCATGGAGATTCCCCCC